>NW_028274817.1:82103215-82403215 GCF_037043125.1 Eumetopias jubatus
ACCGCTTTGGTGCTAATACTTTCACGTAACCTGCCTTCCAGAGACGCTTCCCAGGGAAAGAACAGATGATGGCTAAGTTCATGTGTCAACTTGGCTAGGACAGAGTATTCACATATTTGGTCAAATACTAGAGGGGATATTGCTGGGAAGCTAATCTCTAGATAAGGTTAACATTTAAACCAGTAGACTACGAGTAATTCACATCACCTTCTATAAGGGGGCCGGGACTCATTCAGTCAGACGAAGACCATAAAAGAAAACAGGGCTGAAGTCACCCAAGGAAGAGAGAATTCTGCCTTCATACTGTCTTTGGATTTGGGCTGTAATATCAGCTCACATAGTAAGTTTTCCAGCCACTGTGTTGTTATCCACTTCTGGAGTCCCCAAATCCTTTTCCTTCCCTTTAATATTATTCAGAATTTTCTCTTTTTCCTTTCCCAAGTTTTTACAAAATTCCAGTGAGTTTACATACAGTGTAATATTAGTTTCAGGTGTAGGATTTAGTGATTCATCACTTACATACAAAGCCCAGTGCTCATCCTACATCCCCTCCTAAATCCCCATCCCCTATTTAACAGATTTCCCCCACCCACCTCCCCTCCAGTAACCCTCAATCTGTTCTGTATAATTAAGAGTCTGTGTCTTGGTTTGTCTTTCTTTCCCCTGTCCCATGTTCATCTCTTTTGTTCCTTATATTCCATACATGAGTGAAAGCACATGGTTTTTTTCTTTCTCTGACCGGCTTATTTGGCCTAGCTCCATCCACGCCATCGCAAATGGCAAGATTTCGTTCTTTCAGAGTTTTCATTTGGTTGCCTCTTGCATTAATCTCAAACTCCACAGGCTTGCTTCGTAGAGAAGACCAAGTAGAAATGAGTCTCTGTCATTTTGTCCAGACCAAAACTCGTATCTTGTTTTGTACAGAGTGCCACTTCTTTCATAAATTTTGGCACATCCCCGAAACAAAAGCTTATGTCTAATTCTTATTTCCTCAATGTGCTGAATAATGAAAGTCGGATTAGTACTTTCAAAAGTGAGAACTTACCCATATCACTCAATTTAACAAACACCTATACTTCATCAATATGGAACCAACGGCTATTAAACCTCTAGTACTCTCTGAGTCATGCAAGAGACTGTATAATATGAAATTTATCGAGTGCCAGGGTTTTCCATGCTATAGTCCACATCACATTGATTTTTCATGTTATTTTTGAATAGGCATAGTGTGTGATCAAAACTGCTATTCCTTAATATACAGAAATCTTATTGTTCCACTGAGTATAAATATTAGTAGAAACGTACGGTCCATATGTTAAATGGATGGGTTTCAGTAAAAGAAAAATGTTGCCTCTACTTTTAGCAATGGTACTTCCTAGGAACAACTGCGTATGATTCTCATCCTGAAAGATGAAAAATTTCAACAGAAAACTAAACTATCTTTAAATGATTCAAATGGACATTTTCAAATGGTGAAAACCCAGCCTTTAAAACTAAGAATCCACTATATCGGGTTAGCAGAAGATTCCATACAAGCAAGGTCAGGACCAAGGCAGACCACAGGATTAGGGAGCTGAAAATATCAACATGAAGCTAGAGAGAAAAAAAGGTAAGGATTCAGGTCCAACACAGGTGTAAGTGAAGACAGGCAAGGAGAGAAAAAACAGGGAAGAAGCAGTGTGTGAACAAACAATAGCCCAGATTTTCTACAACTGATGAAAGGCATCCGTACATATCACAAGCTCTGTAGACCCTCCAGAAATAATGACAAAGATAGTCACCCCCACAGCATCAAATTTAAAGAGTGCTGATAACCAAACAGAAATTCATAAAAGTAAGCAGGTAAAAAAGTATACTTTACCTTTAAAGGTGAGCGATATCATAGAATAATGAAACCTAGGAGAAAATGAAATGGTAGCTTTCACAGTCTAGGAAACCAAGTGTCAATGTACGATTCTATAAGCAATAAAAATATTCTTTAAGAAGACGAATTGTAAGTGTTCTCTCTCCCTCACAAACACACACACACTGATGAAATTCATCACCAGCAAGTGTGCACTAAGAGAAATAATATTAAAAGTTCTCCAGGCAGAAAAAATAGAACTCCAAAGTGAAACAGTATTATAGGAAATAAGGAGGAGCAAAGAAAGGTCATTATGTGAGTAAATATAAGAGAATATTGACTGCATCATCATTGTAGAAACAAAAAAATCATATTTTATGGCGTTTCAAGTATATGTAAAATTAACGTAATGTAAATATAAGGTAGAAGTTCAAGGGGAGAAATGAAGTTAAAGCATTCCACAAATCCTGCAGTATAAGGGAAGTAATAGAATTCATACTTTGCATTCGCTGTTAGTAATTATCAACACTGTATCAACTCAGGGCTGCATAGTGGAAGCTGTGTGATAGTCAATAAAAGAGAAAGGAAATACAGACTTAACAACCTCACAAAGAAAAGTGGAATCACAAAAAATATTGGAACGTTCTCATAAAGAGAAAAAGGGCCATAAGAAGTATGAATCAAAAGACGGTAACAAGTATTGTACTCCATGTCACCGTGAGGTTGAATCTAATATTATTGATTTATTTAAATTCAAGTGCTTAACGGATAGTGTAGTATTAGTTTCAGAGTAGTTTCACTTTAGTGATTCACCAGTTACATATAAACCTCAGTCAGTGTTCATTACATCCAGTGCCTCCTTACTGGACATCTCCCAGATAGCCCATCCCCCACCCACTGCCCCTCCAGGAACCCTCAGTGTGTTTCCCATAGTTAACTGTCTTTTATGGTTTCTCTCCCTTTCTGATGTTGTCTTATTTTACTTGACCCTCACTTCCCGTATGGGGATCTACTTATTTTGATACCACATATGAAAATAATTTTAAACGGGTCAGGGTTAAAATTATAAGTGTGTAAATAGAACACACAAATGAATAAATATATGCATCCACACGGTCCCCTCTTTTACTTTGTTTTTTTTTAAAGTTCGCTCCATGCCCACTGTGGAGCCCGACACGGGGCTTGAACTCACGACACTGAGATCAAGACCTGAGCTGAGATCAAGAGTCAGGGGCTTAACTGACTGGGCCACACTGGCACCCCCTCCTAGTGCCCTGTTCTTGAAATGTGCATACTGCTTTCCTTTCCCGTTCTTCGAATATACCCTAAGGATACCGTCTTGACATAGAATTGTGGTGATAAGACTCTTTGGATGAAAGACCTCAATGTGAGACAGGAATCCATCAAAATCCTAGAGGAGAACATGGGCAGTAACCTCTTTGACATCGGCCACAGCAACTTCTTTCGAGATACATCTCCAAAAGCTAGTGAAACAAAAGCAAAAATGAACTTTTGGGACTTCATCAAGATCAAAAGCTTCTGCACAGCAAAGGAAACAGTCAACAAAACAAAGAGGCAACCCACAGAATGGGAGAAGATATTTGCAAAGGACACTGGAGATAAAGGGCTGGTATCCAAGATCTAAAAAGAACTTCCCAAACTCAACAACGAAAAAAGAAATAATCAAGTCAAAAAATGGGCAGAAGACATGAAAAGACACTTCTCCGAAGAAGACATAGAAATGACTAACAGACACGTGAAAAAATGTGCATCATCATTAGCCATCAGGGAAATTCAAATCAAAACCACATTGAGATACCACCTTACACCAGTTAGGATGGCAAAAATGGACAGGGCGAGAAACAACAAATGTTGGAGAGGTTGTGGAGAAAGGGGAACCCTCTTACACTGTTGGTGGGAATGCAAGTTGGTACAGCCACTTTGGAAAAGAGTGTGGAGGTGCCTCAAAAAGTTAAAAACAGAGTTACCCTATGACCCAGCAATTGCACTCCTGGGTATTGACCCTAAAGACACAGATGTAGTGAAAAGAAGGGCCATACGCACCCCAATGTTCATAGCAGCAATGTCCGCAATAGCCAAACTAGGGAAAGAGCCGAGATGCCCTTCAACAGATGAATGGATAAAGAAGAAGTGGTCCATATAGACAATGGAATATTGCTCAGCCATCAGAAAGGTGAATACCCAACTTTTACATCAACATGGATGGGACTGGCGGAGATGATGCTACGTGAAATAACTCCAGCCGAGAAAGTCAATTATCACAGGGTTTCACTTATTTGTGGAACATAAGGAATAGCATGGAGGACCTTAGGAGAACGAAGGGAAAAATGAAGGCGGGGGAGGGAATCAGAGGGAAAGATGAACCATGAGAGACTATGGAGTCTGAGAAACAAACAGGGATTCGGAGGAGAGGGGAGAGGGGGGATGGGTTAGCCCGGTGATGGCTATTAAGGAGGGCACGTGCTGCATGGAGCACTGGGTGTTATACGAAAACAATGGATCATGGATCACCACCTCAGAAACTAATCAGGTATGTTGCGGCAACTAACAGAACATAATACAATTTTTTTAAAAAGAGTCTTTGGAAGCTGTATATGGCTGAACTCACTTAAATCCTCTGTATAAACTGTTTTTAATCTGATGTTAATTACCATACATTCTCACATCATTAGTTTTTGAGGTAGTGTTCCCTGATTCATTGTTTGCATACAACACCCAGTGCTCCATGCAGTACATGCCCTCTTTAATACCCATCACCGGGCTAACCCAGTCCCCACACCCCTCCCCTCTAGAACCCTCAGTTTGTTTCTCAGAGTCCATAGTCTCTCTGTACAAACTTTAAAGAATTGATGGACTGGCGTGGATATCTCCTAGTCTTTTGGACGCGGTAAAAAAGAATCGTAAATAAATTTCCTTGCTTCTTAACCTGCAACCCACCAATCTGAGGTGATCCACCTCTTTCTTGGGTTTATTCCTGCCCTCCTCTTATGGGGGGGTGGTGGTGCTAGGTTCAGATTACACACAGGAGGTTCCTCGAATAAGGAAGCAACACAATGGCATGAAACACAATGATGACAGAATACACACTTTGGTTAATGTGTACTAGTAATGTAAACTAGTATTTGACAAAATTACTCACTCGAATAAGCCTTAACAGGCTTCAAAGGAAGTAAGAATCGGTTGCCTGACAAGAGGAAAGTTGATGTAGGATTCATAATTAAAAAGAACGGAAAAATCTCGGACCAAGCCATACTCTGGTAGGTAACTTATGCTGAAAGAAATCATACTGAAAACTAGAAAATAGCTTTAATCCAATATTAATGAAGGTGGCCCACAACTTGTACTGAATGCAGATGAAGTCATGCTTGAGGATAAGGTATAGTCTAAAGTGCATAAACAAGAGAAGAAAGGGTGGATAAGAATTACTTCAATCTCTACGCCAACAAAAAAAAAAAAAAAAGGAAGAAGCTATTAAAAAAAGGATCCAATGATCAGTGCCTGGATAGCTCAGCTGGATATGCATGTGACTCATAGTTTTGGCACAGTTTATTGAGATCAAGCGAAGCGACAGGCTCCACGCTCAGCATAGAGTCTGCATGAGATCTTCTCCCTCTCCCTCTGCCCCTTGCCCCACTTGGGCAAGCTCGCTCTCTCGATCTTTCTCTCTAAAATAAACTAACAAAAATTTTTGAAAAAGAATATCCGTGGTGCGGGGGTGGCTCAGTTGGTTAAGTGTGTGCCTTTGGCTCAGGTCATGGTCCCAGGGTGCTGGGATCGAACCCCACATCGGGCTCCGTGCTTGGCGGGAGGCCTGCTTCTCCCTCTCTCACTCCCCCTTCTTGTGATCCTGCTCTTGCTATCTCTCTCTCTGTTCTGTCAAATAAATAAATAAAATCTTAAAAAAAAAACAGCCAATGCGAAAAAGATAGTCTCTTCAACAAATGGTGTTGGGAAACCTGGACAGCAACATGCAAAGGGATGAAACTGGACCATTTTTTTCAGTATATACAAAAACAAATTCCCAATAGACTAAAAACCTAAATGTGAGACATGAAGCTATTAAAATCCTACGGGAGAATACAGGCAGTAACCTCTTTGACATTAATCATACAATTTTTCTACATATGTCTCCCAAAGCAATGGAAACCAAAGCAAAAATAAAGTATTTGGACTTCAACAAAATGAAAAGCTCCTCCACAGCAAAGGAAGTAATCAAGAAAACTAGAAGGCAACCTATGGATAGGGAAAAGATATTTGCAAATGACATTCCTGATAAAGGGTTAGTATCCCAAATATATAAAGCTCTTATGATACAGAATCCCCCAAACACAAATAATCCAGTCAAGAAATAGGCAGAAGGAAACAGACGTTTCTCCAAAGAACACATACACAAATGGCCAACAGACACGTGAAAAAATGCTCCACATCCCTCGCTATCAGGGAAATGCAATTCAAAAGCACAATGAGATACCTCCTCACACTCGTCAGAATGGCTAAATTTAACAAGTCAGGAAGTGACAGATGTTGGTGAGGATGGGCAGATGGGGAACCCTCTTACACTGCTAGTGGGAATGCAAGCTGGTACAGCCACTCTGGAAAACAGTAGGGAGGCTCCTCACAAAGTTAAAAATAGATCTACCCTACGATCCAGCAATTCCACTACTAGGTAATTACCCAAAGGATACACCCGTAGTGATCTGAAGGGCCACCTGCACCACAATGTTTATAGGAGGAAAGGCCACAATAGCCAAAATACTGAGAGAGCCCAGATGTCCATCAATGGATGAATGCATAAACAAGTGTGGTGTATATATATATACAATGGAATATTACTCAGCCATCAATACACTGACATCTTACCATTTGCCGCAACATGGATGGAACTAGAGGGTATTATGCTAGACGAAACAAGGCCTTCAGGGAAAGACTATTATCATATGATTTCACTCCTTTGTGGAAATTGAGAAACAAAGCAGAGGATCATAGGGGAAGGGAGGGACAAGTAAAATAAGAGGAAATCAGAGAGAGGGACAAACCATACAAGACTCTTGACTATAGGAACAGGGTTACAGGAGGGGATGTGTGGGGGGAATGGGATATCTGGGTGAGGGGCGTCAAGGAGGACACTTGCTGTAAAGAGCACTGGGTGTTCTATGCAACAGATGAATCGCTAAATTCTACCTCTGAAAGTACTACTACACTACATGTTCATTAATGAAATTTAAATAAAAAAATACTAGACGTCCCAGGCTCAGCAATCAGATAACAAAAAGAAACAAGGGCATCCACACCGGCAAGGAAGAAGTCCAACTTTCGGTATTTGCAGAAGGCAATGATCCTCTATGTGGAAACCCCAAAAGACTCCACCAAAATATTGCTAGAACTGTTACACGCATTCAGTAAACGCACAGGACACAAAGTCAAGGTACAGAAATCCATTTCATTTCTATACACCAACAATGAAGCAACACAAATAGAAATTGAGGAGTCAATCCCATTTACAATTGCAAAAACCACCTAATACCTAGTTATAAACCTTACCAGAGAGGTGAAAGCCCTGTACCCTGACAACTATAGAACACTGGTGAAAGAAACCGAAGATGACACATAGAAATGGACAACTATGACATGCTCATGGATTAGAAGAATAAATATTGCTAGAATGTCTATACTACCCAGAGCAATCTACACATTTAATGGCACCCTTAAAAAAATACCACGAGCATTTGCCACAGAGCAAGAACAAATTATCCTAAAATTGGTATGTATCCACCAAAGACTCAGAAGAGCCAAAGCAAACTTGAATAAGAAAAACAAAGCTGGAGGTATCACAATTCTGGACTTCATGTTATATTACAAAGGTGTAGTGATCAGAACAAGATGGCACAGCCACAGAAACAGCCACATCGATCAGGGGAACAGAATAGAAAACCGAGAAAGGAACCCACCCCTATATGGTCAACTCTTGTTTGACAAGGCAGGAAAGACCATCGAAGGGCAAAAGACAGTCTCTCTGAGAAAGGGTGTTGGGGAAGCTGGACAGCAACATGCAAAAGAATGAAATTGGACCCCTTTCTTACACCATACACAAAAATAAACCAAAATGGATCAAAGACCTAAATGTGAGTCCTGAAGCCATCAGAATCCTAGAGTAGAACACAACCTCCTTGACAGCAGCCCTAGCACGTTCTTTCTAGATATGACTCCTGAGGCAAGGGAAAGAAAAGCAAAAATAAACGATTGGGACTTCATCAATTAACAAGCTTCTACTCAGCTAAGGAAAAAACACAACGAAAAGGCAACCTGTGGGATGGGAGAAGATATTTGCAAATGACACATTTGATAAACGGCTACTATCCAAAACATATAAAGTGCCTATAAAACTCGACACCCTCCAAATGAAGAATGCAGTTAAAAAATAGGCAAAGTTAAGGATAGACATTTTTCCAAAGCAGACATCCAGACGGCCAACAGACACATGAAAATATGCTCAACATCAGTGATTGTCGGGGAAAAGTCAATGAAAAACTACAATGAGATATCACCCTTATCGCAATGGCTTATGTCTCTGCCTTTAAAAGTGTTTTAAAAGATTTCATTTAGTTATTTGTCAGAGAGAGAGTGAGCACAAGCAGGCGAACTGGCAGGCAGAGGGAAAAGCAGGCTCCACGCTGAGCAAGGGGCCTGATGCTGAACAAGGAGCCCGATGCTGACCAAGGAGCCCTATGCTGAGCTAGGAGCCTGACGCGCGACACTTTCCCAGGACCCTGGGATCATGATTTGAGCCAAAGGCACAGGCTTAAGCAGCTGAGCCACCCAGGGATCCCACCTTTAAAAGCTATTCAAGAATGTTCAGAAATTTTACAGGAGATGTCTGTTGGTTTTGTTTCTGTTTTGCCATGGGGCTTGTGACATGAGTTATCCTTCTCTCTATAAACTGTTCCAATTTGCTTTAGGGTTAGAGTTATATTTTTCTTAGCACTGTAAATTCAGTGTGCTAGTATATTAAGAATTGAAATGTTTGTATTACCTGTCCCCCATACTTTAATTTAAATCTTCTTTCCAAATCACTGATTTCATCTGAAAACCGTGTGACGTCTGTGTGCCACAGTTTGGAAAACCTTTCCTTCAAAAGAAGGATAAAACCTCTAAAGTAAAAAAAAAAAAAAAAAAAACCAAAACACAAAACCTTCACCTCGAACAATAAGAAGAAATTAGTATAAACTTCTATGTAAATATCAGATTACCAGTATTGTCATCATGTACCTGTCAGTTTTCCTGGACAACATTTTCAGGAGTATTTCCTTTGAGAAAGAGCAAGGACATCTAAATTGGAACTAAATCCCAAAATCTACTGCTTATTAGAGTGAGACGTAAGTTTTGGGTCACTGTGACCCACCTTTTTGTGAAGATTAAATGAGGTTATAAATGTATGGAACCCAGGAGAAAGAAGTGGCTAACATAAATAAGAGTTTTAATACTAACTCTTGTTTTTTAAAAAGCCCAATAAGTGGACCTATGGTCGTCACGGTAGACAAGTCGAGGTTGGCCAGCTATTCACAATCAGACAGCACAGATCAAAATTATGTAGTTAAGAGAGCCATGACCTTTAGCTTTCTGGGTATAGAAGATTCGTAAGAGTATAGAAACTGGAGCAGGTAGCTTTTGGAGTGACAGCATCATTAGAAGTGTCTTGCAGGGAAGATGGGCCCCTCACAAAATCTGAAAGGATGGGAACCTGGAGGTGTCCCTCAACCACCTGCCATTTAGGGAGGGTCCGACTGCAAAAGAGAGATGCGATCCAGACACACCTGAACACGGGCAAGTCTAGTCCTACGTTACTCACAGCCTTTCAGAGTCTTCAGTTCCAGAGAAGCGGAAAAGAGGTTTTACATACCAACTCATTTTATGAGGCTAGTATGGTCTTGATACCAACATCCAAGACAGTATATAAAAGTGTCTGCTAATGACACTCATGAGGATAGTCGTAAAATTTCTAAACAAATTATTAAGAAGTAGAGTATTCAGAAAGATAATATATCATGACCATGCCCTCCCGGTAATGTATGGTTGGTTTAAACATAGGACAATATGTAAGTAATTCATCACATTCACAGATTAATGAAGGGAAATCCTACACTCATCTGAATAAACGTACTGCAAGTGTTTATTGGAAGTCAACATATTTTCAATACAAATATTCATGGTAAACGAGAGTAAGAATGGAACTTCCTTTACTTCACAGTAAATAGGCAAAATGTTAAATATTATCTAATTTATCAGGAATAAGACAAGGCTATCCATCCTGGCCAGTTCTTTCTACATTGTACTGGGTGGGTCTGTCCAATGTTGTCAAACGAGAAAAAAAGGGGAAAGGTTTAAAATGGCAGAAACAAACTCTCAGTGTTCAAAGATGGTATCATTGTGCCTGTTGAAACTCAAAACGGAGGTTGATGTACACTTATTAAAGCATACGTAGCACGGTTGCTGGACAGAAATTCAATGTACAGATATATCTGTGTATATCAGCTCAATCGGACTATAACATTTCAAAAAGTGACCTAATTTTGATAGCATCGACTACTCAGAATAAGTTTTCCTTTAAAGGTTTATTAATTTAAGAGAGAGAGAGAGAGAGAGGGAGGCATGGAGGGAGGGAGGGAGGGAACAGGAGCAGAGGGACAGAATCGTTCAAGCTGACTTCCTGAGGAGCATCGAGCCAGACTCGGGGTCCATCCCATGACCAATGAATTATGACCTGAGCTGAAACCAAGAGTCAGCTGCTTAAGGGACTGAGACCCAGGCACCCCCTACTTGGGATAAGTTTAACACAGATTTCAAAAGATTCTTTGTGGAACGTCTGTAACACTTTATTGAGAGAACTACAACAGTGAAGTACCCCACATAAGAGTAGTCTGCATGTTTCAGCTTGTCCTTGTTTAAATCTGGAGTAGTCCTTCACCTGTAAGGTAGATGTAACAGTTAGAAATACTACTCAGCAGAATCGTATGTCGACTAAATTCATGGTACAGGAAGGACATTATAGTTTTCATTGTATAAGATAGAATTCCAAGCGTATATTTTACCAATATTTTTTGAACACACCCCACTTTCTATTGGTACAACAATACAAAAAGACAGTTCAGGTTCACAACACACAAAATGAAATGAGCCTATTAAAAGGTAGTTTTAAATGGAGAGCAAAAGGCGAATGCAGGTTTACAAAAACTCCAAACAACATGCAAAGAGCTGAAAAACAAAAATGTACACGTAAGTATCACTTAAAGGCCTCAACTTGAAATAATATTGTGAATATATGATGCCGAAGGAATAATGCCAAGTTGGTTACTGCGTAAGTGATGGGAGTAGAGCAATGAGGACCACATGTAAGTTATTCTTTGTTCTGGTTAAGCGGAAAGCTGTTTTTGTCAGCTAGTGTTTCCCTTACGTCATTGATTCAGTAGGGTAACCGTTTGCCTTAACGGTGTTGGCCTTAACGGCGTTCCAGTCTCTCGAACAGATTATATGGTCACACACTTCACACCTGTCAAATGGGTAAAATTAACAAAGCAGGAAACGAGCTATGTAGGTGAGGATGTGGAGAAAGGGGAACCCTCTTACACTGTTGGTGGGAATGCAAACTGGGACAGTCGCTGTGGAAAACAGTATAGACGTTCCTAGAAAAGTTAAACATAGAACTACCTTGTGACCCAGCATTTACACTATGAGGTTTTTACCCGAGGGACACAAAATTACAGACTCAAAGGGTACAAACACCCCAATGTTTAGAGCAGCAGTTTCAACAATAGCCAAACTATGGAAAGAGCCCAAATGTCCACTGATCGATGAACGGATAGAGAAGACGTGTGTGTGTGTGTGTGCGTGTGTGTGTGTTTGTGTGTGTGTGTGTGTGTATGCAGTAGAATATGACTCAGCCATGAAAATGAATGAAATCTTGCCATTTGCAATGATGTGCATGTCTTCGAGTATATCATGCTAACGAAAAAAGCTTCAGTCAGAGAAAAACAAATAACATGATGTCACTCATAGGTAGAATTTAAGGAAAAAAACAGATGAACATATGGGACAGAAAAAAAGAGAGAGGGAAGCCGACCGTGAGACTCTTAACTATAGAGAGGAAACTGAGTGTTGATGGAGGAAGATGGGTCGGGGATGGGCTAAATGGGTGATGGGTGTTAAGGAGCGTACCGGATGTGATGACCACTGGGTATTATAGGTAAGGGATGAATCCCTAAATTCTACTCCTGAAACCAGTATTTCACAATGCGTTAACTCATAGAAATTAAACAAACATTTGAAACCAAAAATGGGAATAGGGGTCCAGATCGCCATAGAGAAACACAAACAGCAACCATTGTGTTTTGTGGTTCCCGGTGGCAGAAAAATTTCAATTCACATGTTAAAATTTGACCAAAGATGTTATCTGATAAAAAAAATCATGCAAAATGCAACATCTTCGTATTCTATGTAACCAACAGAACCCCAGAATACTAATATCAGCATTAAAAATGATTGTAATATATCAGAATTCAACTCAATATACATATGAGTAAAGATGGGTTCAGAAGTTAAGGGATTGTCAGAAAATCATACACGTTATATTTCAGCCGCGGGTAGAACCTACCTCAGTGCCTCAGCATATTTCATACAAACTGATATTCAATCCAAATGAATTCTGTGTTTGATAAAAGCAGAACTTACAGAAGGATCTGAATATTATTAGCAGTTTGTTGAAGTATTTATACTCAAAAAAAGAAAATGGTTTCATATTGTATGATTTAATAAGGCTTTGACCCAATTTGTTTCTATCTCTTCTTGTGTATAAGTCAGGCCGGCAGGATGTTTGATCTACTTGGGAAAGTAATCTTCATATGCAACCCCTGTTAGAAATGTATCATTAAAGTTATATCTGCATACGTAAAGATATAATATTCGGGGAAAGACCCTCATACTTTGCACTGTCAATGGATAACATACCTGCTTCCGGCATTTTAATGGGCTCTAAGAAGGGTAGACTTGGCCCCTTGCATCAGGGTCATCTTCAGTTCTACCCCCAGCCTTTGCCTGAGGCAGCTCCTGGAGATCAGCTTGCAGGTCCCGTCCTTAAAACACAAAGGTAATCGATTTAAGCAGTAAATATGAAATATAAACCAATAAAAGCCTATAGGCTAGGGTGATAAAAAAATATGATGGGAAAATGCATTTCACACCCTTTTTTTCCTGTAGTACGATTTGCTTTATTTCAAGTGATATTCTAAAGATAAAGCCCAATGCACTTCATTTCCTTTCTATTACCACAGTGTTCTTAGAATAGAGAGCATCAGCTACATGTGGGAAATCAAGTCTACACCACGCATAAGATTTTATTTAAAAAGTACAATGTAGTTTTCCGAAGGATAAGCTGAGTGTATTCGTGGGCCTCTAACAAATCCTATACTAGTGACATCCATTCCGTAGTAGGACAATCTGCAGGGTATTTTGTCCAGTTTTACCCGTTCGATTTAAGTGCAAAGTTCCTCTATGTATAACTTAGGATAAAGCAGTCAATTATAGAGCAAAGTTCCAAAAGTAACAGCAAAACAGTAGTGATTAACAGCCCCACTTCTGTCTGGCAGTGAGACAGTAGGGACAAGTAGGGTGGAAAGAAATTAATGGACTTTGTCGTCAGTCGTATTGTGGAAACCTCTTAACAGCGTATTCCTAACACACTCCATGGCCTGAACGGTGTCAATAATTCACTACAAGTGCTTGATGAAGATGTTCCATTTGGAAGACATTCATTTGTTTCATGATCGTTTTAAGATCCTTTTGATTTTCCTAATCGTAAAAGTACTTCAACACCTTTTAAGGCCACGTAAAAATCATATTAACGTAGTGACCCTAATGCCAGTTTCCTGAGTAATTAATCAGACAGTGGCTATCATTCACTGAGCTCTTTTCTGGAGTCTCTCTCCTGCTCCACTGAACTGGACTGATTCCTGTGCCACTAATAAGCTACTTTACAGTACAGACACGTTTGACTACTAAGCATTCGATACAAAACCATTCACTTGTTTGTAAAACAACACAGATGGTAGGAAGAACACAGACCTCTTTAAAATTGCTTATTTTAAGTAATCTCTACACTCAAGATGGGCCTTGAACTCTCGACCCCGACACCGAGAGTCACATGCTCTACCAAGTGAGCCAGCCAGCTTCCCCAAGAACGCAAACTTTGTACTGAACTACGAGGTGTATCTCCATGTGTCAAGCAGTCTTTGGCAAGCCACAATTCCTGAGCCTTAGTTTTCTCATTTATAAAATGGGGCTCCCATCCGTATGCAAACTGGCTTTATTCCACATGTTACAGGATATGTTGACGTGCCACTCTGCCTATACTGTTGACTAGTGCTTACGCTTTTGATGAAATGAGTGAAAAGGACACGCAAAAATGTTCTAAGAAGAACAAGTTAAACTAGGGAAGCGATGTATAGTTTTGTAGTTAAACATTTTCCTCTAATTTAGAGAGGACAGCATTTTCAAGCACACCGATTAATTCTCAAGGAAAAAGGGAAATTCGTTACGGTGAAGGACTACATGAAGCTGCACACTATACATTCTTCACATTTTCAACCCGTTTTCGAGAAATGACTGAAGTCTCTTCCAATTTTTTCTTTCCTCCTGCAATGGTTTGTCATAACGCATGATGCCCACATACACCCCTGCCCCCATAGTCATTCTCCTTCCCTTTCCCTTCACCTTGAGCCACAGGTCCTGCTTCAACTTCCTTCCCATGATCAGGTAGAATATCCTGACTCTCAGGTGGTGCCTCCTTTTTTTTCGGTTGCTCATCACTGGGTTGCTGCTCCTAAGGGTGTGTGTGTGGGTGTGTGTATGTGGGCAAATAAAAAGTTGGGTTGTTAATACATGCTAACAGTATAAACATACATTATACATTTTGATATCAAATAAGGAATAAGCATAAAGACACTCCCACATCATGATTCTATGCGCTAATTCTTAAAAGTGAGTCTTCCCACACAGCGGCTACTCCAACAAAAGGTAACCACAAGCACTTTGAAATCTACTGTAAACTATGCTGGGATGGATATGCACAATCTGTCGTTAATAAGCATGACAAAGGAGCCATAGGGTGTATTTGCACAGTAACAGAAATATGGAAGCCTTCTGGTTCAATGTTTCCCTCCCTTTATCAGCAGAGAAGCTTTTATCACTGTATCTGTATGCCTGCAGCTCAACAAAATTTTCAGAGCAATAAATGGAAGGTAATCGAAAACATCCAACACGGAAGTACTCACACCCACCTGCTGTTTAGACCCTGGATTATCTTTTCTTTCTTTGATTCTGGTTCTGGATCTGGATCTGACTTGGCCACTCATAGTCCACCCTGAAAGAGAACACTGGTATTTGGAAAATGTACTCTAAAGGAGAGGCATACCACGTCCAACCAAGGCCAAAGCTTAATTTTTTTTTTACATGGAAAACACTCCGAGAGCCAACCTAGCATCAGTAGAGTGTACAAGCTGTGGTCACACCAAAGACACGGGCTGCAAGATCATTTACATCAGCCAGGCTGGCCGTGAAATCGCCTTATGGACAGGCTAAAAGACGAGTCTTAGCCTCACGCCTGCATTCCCCACTATAAAGACGTTTGAGAAAACAGTGCTGGACATTCAAACCTGAGTCACTACTGCTTTGGTCACGTTCCCATTTCCTAGGCTCATTTTACCGCCTTAAATAACGTTTGGCTGGAACGCAGGGAAAGAAAGAATCCTCTGCATACGGCCTCGGGCTCTGTTCGCACTCCAAGGGTTCAGGCGTGTAGTCGCGAACCAGATCCACGGGCCTGCTCCTGCCTCGACCACTGCACGGTGCACGACCAATCTCGCGGACCCAGTCACAAGCCCCCAGCGTTACCCGCTACCTGGCCTTTTCTATACCGCCTGGTCGGCTCCCTGCCCCGGGTCCCACAGAGGATCCTGGACTCCGTGCTCTGGGGGCAGCTGCAGGTGCTCCAGGACTCCGAGATCTCCACTAACCGCCCCGCCCCGCCCGCGCCGGGCCTTGGCCCGTCTTCCCCTCCCCTCTTCGACCCACCATCCTCACTTGCCTTGGCCCCACCACGAGGACGAGCGCCATGGCGGCCGCGACGCCTGTGAGGAGAAGGGCGCTAGCTCCTCGCCACTTCCACCTAGGATGCCACAGATCTACCGTCCCCACCTGCCCGCGGCCCACTGGCTCCCTCCCCATCCTCGCTCACACTTAAACTCCTGGAAGGACTGATCTGGGGACCTACCAGTTGAATTCGGCTAGCGAGAAAGCTCTCGGCACAGAGAATACGCCGCCTGGACGGATCTCACCCCGGCTCACAGAGCGCGGGCAGCAATGCGCACGCCCAGTAACAGTTGCTCACAGCAAGGAGCATGCACACTGTTCACTCACAGCAAGGCGCATGCGCACAGCCTTGGCTGCGGACAGGGTGGGTTGAGGTTTTCCCGCCTGTGCTGCTGCCGAGACTCGCAGCCGCGCGGGTCAGCCGAGGAGAAGGAAAGGGGCTTGAGCGTTCTGTTTTGCACACCACCCAATCTCTCCTAGGCAGCCAGATACTTTGGGGACAGAGAGCCCCAGCTTACCCTTAGCGGACAAGGTGTCTCAGAAAAACCAATGACACATTGACGCCTGGGTGGCTCCGTCGTTTAAGCATGTGCTTTAGAATCAGGTCATGATCCCAGGGTCCTGAGATCCAGTCCAGCATCGGGCTCCTCCCTCAGCGGGAGCCTGCTTCTTCCTCTGCCTGCTGCGCCCCCTGCTTGTGCTCTCTCTCTATGACAAATTAATAAATGAAATCTTTAAAAAAGAAGAAGAAACACCGCTGAGACAGAAATAGATATGAAGCATTTTAATCCGAGTTTGATACGTCCTTTGTTTAGTCATTTCCTCCTTTGTTTTGGGTGATGTGTCATTCTTGAATGAACTGGCTCACCTCTGTGGTCATAAATACATTAACATCTATTCTCTTTACGTTTTTCTTGGCGCTACCACACATTGAATACTCTGCAATCGTAGCTCTTTCCTCTATAACTGCGTTCATTCAGTCGGTGTATGCTTTCAGAAATATCCACAGATGCTGGTCCTGGGATTTAGGCTCCGTCCATGCTCACATGGCATGCAGCAGCAGTGTCTATGTTCCTCAAATTCTGTACTTCCCAATAAACCGCCAGACCACTTCTAAGCAAAGCTGACTTTATCCCATGAAGGGAGAGCACTACCTGGACAGACTCTTAATAGAGTCTTGGAGGTGGCAGGGCAGGAGAGATATTTATTCAGATTTTGAAGTCTGCTATACAGCAGATCTTTCAATGTTGGAGGATGGTGTGATTAAGATTGGGTGAGAATCGTGATAGAATGGCTTAGGTTTGGATGACACAAGGGAAACAATTTTTAAAGATTTTTATTTATTTGAGAGAGAGAGAGAGAGCACAAGTAGGGGGAGAGGCAGAGGGAGAGGGAGAAGCAGACTCCCCACTGAGCTGGGAGCCCGACCTGGGCCGGATCCCAGGACCTGGAGATCCTGACCTGAGCGGAAGGCAGACGCTTAACCATCTGAGCCACCGAGGTGGCCCACAAGGCAAGAATTTTAAGACCAAAAGCTCAAAGTTTCTTGTGGTTGAAAAATGTCCTTTCACACTTTTTATCGACGAGTTAATGGGTTTTTCAGGTAGTTCCCAGAACGAAGAAAACATTATTTGCGACCCTTGTGTTCCCAAGTGAGGCCTTGCTGTATTAGTAAGTTTACGTCGATGTAGAGAGCAAAGTGGAGTCTGTCATGTCAAGCAGGGGCCTGTGTCAAGCAATGACCCAAGTAGGTAACGGTACTGCTGCTAGGAGGGATGGCCGGGACCAGCATCAGCCGACACCCCTGCACTGATAACAAGCAGAACCAGAGGTGGTCTGCAGGGGCAGACCTTTAAATCCCGACTAAATCCCTTTAGAAAGGGGAAGAATTTTGTAGCAAACCGCCAGACTCTTCAGACATGACCCCTCTATGACTGACCGCTGAGAAAAGGCAACTGCCTCCGATAGCTGCGCCCGACGGATCTCTGAACAGAACTGAGATCCTTCACCGCTTGAACGTAATAAGCGGTCATGCCCAGAGCTGCCCCGGACCAGAACGGACCGGACCGAGGCCTTGTTTCAACTGCATGCCCACAGACTGACTTCCCCTTTGGTTCACTAACTTCCTGCAGCCTTGTGTTATCTCGCTTGTGGTGTGGTTTGTCTTAACGTCCTGCTCTGTGTGCTGTTTGAGAAGCCAAGTTTAATCACAGGGGGGAGTTGTCATTGAGTTTGGAATCCTGAACCTGCTTTATAATGGTGATTTACTTTGTTCTATGATTGCATAAAGCTGACGTTGGGGAAAGACACAACCCCTGTATGTGCTTTCACAGAGGGGTCATGACGGTTGATGAAACCAGGGGAATACGAACCCTTGCTAATGTAGACAGTCAGCTGTGTGCAGGTGTCCATTTTGATTACTTTGAGATAACTTAGTTTTGTGTGGGAGGTGCACATGGAAGAGAGGACAAGAGGGGCGCCCTAGTCAGAAAGTATCTTTTTCTGAATAAGTTAGGATATGCTGCTGAACTTAAGTGACTCCGATGTGTTCCATCTAGCTGGGCTTCTTCGAAGGAAGTAGCTTCAGTATAGCAAGGGAGGTCTCCCAGGCTCTCTGCCTCTTTCTCCCTGAGAAGCAGACTGAATAGGAAATGTGATTCTTCTCAAGGAATGTTTAAGAGTGAGAGTAGTCACAGCCCTCAGAGGTTTATTTTTTATCTCTTAAAATCATTGTCAGCAAGGAGACTATCATCACCGAGTTACTCTGGCTGGCTCTTTCTCTTTTAGCCCCCGTTTTTGGGTGTGTGTAGCACTCAAGAAGGGCTCAAAGGTTGGGACGCGGTGATTTCTGAATTTACACTTTCTGGGAGCACCTAAATTGCAAACATTCAAGTTCCTGCCGTCGGATGCCTGGACAGTTAGTTGTGGGTTCTGAGGACCTGATGATGCCCGAACTGCTCCAGTCCACCTCCCAGGCCTGACTTCAACCTGGTACAAACATTTGGCTTTCTCCCACCATTCCTGTTGGAGAAAAGTGTTGGGCAGCTTGTGATAGGGCCATAATTGGATTCAGGTGAAAGCCAGTTGTGAAGATGCTCCGGGGACCCCCAGGAAGCAGCGGCAAGTATCAAGGACACTGTAGAGGCGGGAAGAACTGCCCGACTGTTGCCTCCAGGAGCTGTGTCTGCGCTGCTAAGCACAGAGCTAGGGCTGAGAGTGCCAGAAACTCCTCTGCCTGGGGGAGGGCTTCAGTTTTCTGCAGGACCAGAGCTTCTCTCCATGCAAGCAGGAGAATCTAGGAAGCAATTGAAATTCCCACAGAACCGAGGATGAGTGGGCATGGGGCAAGTTCTACAGATTCGGGGTGGCTGCCATTTTCCAGGGTACTGGAGGCGGCTAGTTAACTAAGCTCACACTGTTTGCTGGTTGGGATTTTGTTTACAGAGTTCCCAGCAGCCTCACCAGGTGAGTAAAAAATGTCACTTCTGACAGGTAATGGAACCTCAAGATACTTTGGGGACCTCGTGGAGAGAAATCCACCTATATCTACAGGAGTTGCAGGCATGTCTGATGGCAAGTACTTGGCTTGTCTTCTGGCCTGGAGAGGCTTCTAAAAATTCAACCTAGAGATTTCTTATAAATGTTCCAGCAAAGTGAATTCTAAAAGATCTATATGATCATTCATTATTTTTGCTGAGCTTATATAATAATCGGGCCAGGTTTGTTGAAACTGGACTTGGTTTTCAAATAAATCAGTCCTGATTTGGCTGTCTCTGATTGAAAGCAGGGTCATTTTAGAGAAAATATTGTGTTTCAGTAATGCACCTTTGTGGATGTTGAATCCTAGTTCTGATTGTCTTTTAACAATGTTTACCTAAGCTAGACAACTTGAGGCAAACTTCAGAGAAAATTGCACAATAGCTCATATAGACAATCTTTGTGCTTTTTATTCTGTAGTGATAATAACAGGACCCCACTGGCATATGATTATTTAAATAACTGGAAAATGGGATTGATTTCCCAACAATTATATAACTCAACTAGTACCTTGCCAATTCTATGTGGCTGGCACAATGAAATCATTCCTTAAAAGCCAGAGAATACCCCATTCCATAGGGTTAACTATGGGCATGTGAAGATAATGGATGACCCACTTTCTTTATGATTGGATTGGATGATGCACTTGGGGATGCCCTTATCTCTTGACAAGTCTTCTCCCACTTGCCAGCGATTCCTTATAATTAGGATATTGTTAAGTCTGAACCTCAAACAAAAAAGGCTTCTTGATGGATTTCATCCCTCATAGTCATATTTATCCTATTGAGGTACAATTGTAAACAAAGGCTTTAGCCAAGCACATAACAGCGCTCCTGGTAAAAAGAGCCTCAAAGCTCACTATGGGACAGTCCCTGACTGGAACGACTTCACATCAGGTCCAGAGAGTGTCTTAGAGGCCAAAGGCCACCAACAGATGATGGGAGGCAGACTTATTAAATACCAGGCAATGCTTATAGATATGCTTGAGATAATAGTTAAAACCTTTCGACTTTAAACCCAGCTACCCTTATGCCTGGACCTGACTACTGTACTTCTATAGAGCATAACTGTTCAGAGGTTATTGATCTCGTTTATGCTAGTCAACTAGATTTAAAGGATTCCCCTATCAAAAATACAGATGACAGTTGGTTTACTGATGGCAATAGTTTTATGGAAAAGGGAATAAGAAAAGCTGGGTATGCTATAGTATTCACTCATGCTTGGCAATTGCCAAAGCCTTAAAAATTAATATTTATACTGACTCCAAATATGCTTTCCTAGTCCAACATGCTCACAGAGCAATTTGGAAATTATTACTCTTCTTAAGGATGTACACCTACCTGACTATAATTCACCTCAAAGGCTTTATGACAGGCCACCGCTCATAATAAGCAGGCTTGGAGGAGACCTCAAACAGATTGGAGACTTAGAAATGTCCCAACACCTCCAAGCCCTGGGGAAAAAAAAAAACTATGCCACATCTTCCAAGTTTTAGAAAGGACCCCTATCCCCATGGGTAATTGGGCCCATCCCCACTAACCAGGGGACATGATATGAGTAAAAGGTTGTTAGAAGGAGCTGTTCCAATCCACTTGGATGGGCCCCCATCTAGCAACTCCCACTGCAGTTAAAGTTGCAGGTATCACTCCCTGGATCTATCATTACCGAGTAAAGAAGGCCGCGGCCCCCACAGACCCAGATGATTGGCAGACAACCTGGGACCCGACAGACCTCCTCAAGTTAAAGATCCGGAAGACAACGCAGCAGCCCACAACTGCCAAGAGGGCCTCCGGCTCAATTTGACACCCCGAGGAAACCCGCGGATCCCCCACTTGAGGAGTCCACAACCTTGCTCCAGTCACAAACCTGGAGGCTGACTGGTCAACGCACGATGGAAGCTTGAGGAACTCAAGAGCGGACATTTGGACACTAAAGTCTCAGTGCCACCCTATACCAGTAATGATAGTGGTACTTGTGACCCTAGTGTTCTCTGTGGGTTTAGCTCAGTCAGCCCCAGGCAACTGAAATTGGACACAGAAAATCGCTCTAGCCGTAGTCTATATAGGTAGAGTGCATCCAGTGGAATCTACCGCTGGTAATTCAATACAGACCTCTAGACCAACAAGAAACCCAATGGTAATGGTCAATACCCATTCTAAGTTAGAAAAGACATCGAAAGTGGGGAATGAAGACAAAAATTACCCAGAGCAGGCCCAGGCGTGCAAGCCCCAGAAGATGGAAAGTTACTAGCTCAGTGGTAGAGCAAGATATAACCGGAAGGGGTGCCTGGGTGGCTCAGGCATTAAGCGTCTGCCTTCGGCTCAGGTCATGATCCCAGAGTCCTGGGATCGCGCCCCGCATCAGGCTCCCTGCTCAGTGGGAAGCCTGCTTCTCCCTCTCCCACTCCCCCTGCTTGTGTTCCCTCTCTTGCTGTGTCTCTCTCTGTCAAATAAATAAATAAAATCTTTAAAAAAAAGAGAGAGAGAGAGATAACCAGAAGCCCCTCTGGGAGCAAGAGATAACCAGCCATTTCTGCTTCTGTGAACAGGCTTCCCGCCACAGCCTTCCTGCACTGCTGTTCCTGCTAAAGCAATCCCCCACACCCCCAGTTTAAACCCACCTACCAGCAGTCAGCATAGCCCTTGGAACCTGACCCCCTGCGCTCCCCTATAAAAGCTCCATAACCCTGCTGCCCCGGAGTGCGAGCTCGCCTGGGTCCAGCAGCGTAAAATAAACCTAAGTTCTACTTCTCTGAGGGTCGCTTGGTCTCACACTGGTCTGACTTTTATTTTTCCACAATAGTGGTTTGCAAAAATGGACTGATTAGCCTGACTCTACTTTCCTCAACTTTTTCTTGCTGCATACACCTTAGTAAGGAAGTTTGTTTATTCAATGCAGATGCCTCCAGCAATGGATTAACCTTTTACAGCCTAATCACTAAATAATTGCTAGAGACAAGAGGGACATGAAGTTATGTAACTCATTCAAATTGGCTTTCAAATTAGGATTTTTATCTTTATCAATCCCTAAACATGATGAGTCTTTCTGGTTGAGTTACAGAAAAAAATTTTATAAGAATGCTCTTGCCCCTCTTTCATACAACCCTTTCCTACAAAATATAGGAGATAATTAAAAAGATGTCAAATATTGATTTCAGGGTAAGCCACAATGATTTTCTAACAATAAAGCAAACATAAAACATGGCAGCTGGGGAGAAGCAAAGGCAGAAAGCAAGGACATTAATGACCTCTGTTTTTCCAAAGTGATTCTTGGAAACCTCTCTTCCTGAAGAAATATTCCCAGTGCAACCTTTCCAATCTACTGTGAGCACTTTGAGTGCCAACAGACTGCTGAGTCTCCAGCCACACCTGCCACAGCTCTGACTATGGGACAAGAGGCGTGGCCCCAGCTCCTGGACTTGCACACAAAGCACCTTCACCTGTCTTCCACCCTCACAAAGTGGATGGACAGATGTCATGGACAGATCAAACTGCTGGGAACTGACTGCTTCCCACAGCCCCACTGAAACCAAGGGCTCAAATGAATATTCCAACTGGGCAGGGACTCCTAGAGGGGAAGGTCCCATTGCTGGAGGCCACACGAGGGCCCCTGGCAACCTGTATCGCCTGATTCATGTATGTCCGGCTCTTGGCTCCCTATCAATTGTCTCACAGGACACTGCTTCAGGAGTACCACCTATGTCCTGTGAGACTATACTTCCTGTGTGTGTGCCCTGACTAGCCCAACACTGCCCCATCCTGGAAGCCTTTCATGTCAGCATCCATTTCCTCACCAGAGTAGGCTCTGCCTGAATTGGTGATGGGTCAGCTTAAAAAGGTTCATTCAGAAACTTACAGATATGTGTACCTGCATTTCTAAGATAGTCTTTCATAATTAATGGGATTTGTTTAGCTGGCTGGGATGGTCACTTCTATGTGCCTATTTGGTTAGGCCACACTACACAGATAACTGTTCAAACTGTATTCTGATGTTGACACAAAACTACTTTTCAGATGAAATTCATGTTCTTACATCTAAAATTGAAATTTCTCTTTTAAATCTAAATTTTAAATATATATATATATATACACATACACACATATATGCATGGATATATACATATTTATTTATATATACACACACACATACATATATATATTCATGGCAATATATACCTCCTCTTGGTACCCTTTCTCTGGAGAATCCTGAGTAGTATACCGGCTCAGTCCAGGACTCTTAAAAGGCATCGCTGAGATCAATATCACAGTGTGGGCTGGTCTCAGCCTGTTGCATGGGTTCTAAGACAGAGCTACCAGTGGCATTTCCCTCTCACCCTCTGCAGACTGTAGACCATTTGGCTCACTATTATGACACAGGGTGTGGTCATCTTACTTTTTAGAGTTTACTTTAATTCCACAAATGTGGACTGGCCTCTTGTCGTGTGTCAGGTCCTTTACTCTGTCCTGAGGACACCAGGTTGAGCTGCGTGTTTCTAACCTTCCAGGAAGGAGTTAAGAGTCTGGTAAGGGAAATAAACATGAAAACAAAACTTCAGTGCAGTAAGGCAATGAGCATGGCTGGTTTTCCTACCTCACTGATGACAGATGGTACTATGAATATCTCCATCCCAAAGGGGACCTTCTGCAGACCACCAACTATGGGACAGTATTCAGCCTGCTTCTCCTCTTCATACACTGTAAGCTGAGCAAGCCACTGACCACTATGGAGAGAAAGGTGTCCTCATTTGCTGCCAATATACTCCACTAAAAGTACCAAGGAACCATCCTGGACCTGTTCCTGACACCCAGCAGGTAGAACTAATCACCCCCAGACCAGTAACACCATTTGGGTGATACCCAAGGGACAATCAGATCTCCTACTGCTGCTCACAGACAACATCCGACTTTTACTCCTACTCTCCTTCTGTGCCCCTTTCTTACCTGAGAAGTTCCTACACTTGTCAGTGTTGAATACTCACCTGTTGATGGATCACCCTACCCTGGCAATCTACACCCTACTGCTGACAAATTCTGTCTTGAAACAACATGCCACATGCACAGCACAGGGTGACACACAATATGGGTCAGGATGAGGACCACAGGAACCACATTGTTGGCTATTCAGGTTGGTCAGTCCTACTAATATTACCACAGACACTAACGCTGAAGCTAGCACTTCCCCTATCTCTACTATCAGCAAATACCCATGCGGGTTAAGCCAGACACTAAAATATGGTTTGTGACTTAAGGTACCTTCTAACCTCATGGGCCCACTTTTACTTCAAATCAGATGAAAGTGATTATTACCAACTAGGGCCATCAAACAAATAGAGCAATGGGCCACTACCTATGAGATTCATTTAAGGCATCCCCAGAGATGGTATGCACCCAGTAATACAACCAAGATGCTAGTGATTGGTGCAATCAAATTGAAAACACTCTAATCTAGAGTCAATACCAACAAACCCTATGGGATTACAGAGATAAAATTATAGTCCTCACTAATTCCCAGATGATGATTAAATGTAAAACTCTGCCAACAATGTATGCCCTTACAACCATTGGCCTCTTTTCCTGTTGATGATAATGATCTCTCTCTCTAGCACACATCCCATTTATTAAGGCAGAAAGAAATTGCATTAACCAAGTGGCCAGGGCACCTTACCACAGACCTCCTTCCTGGATGCTAATCAATATGTACAAGAAAGGCAATATGTATTATATAATATTATCTGGGCCAAGTCATGTCTAAAAAACCAGGGACTACAACTGGTTTGGGAATTCTCCCCCAACCTAATCTTATCACAGTACCAACTGCAAGTTATACATAACACTCCATGGGAACAGACTGTACAACAATTGTAATGCTGGCTGCCCACAGTGAACGATCATAGCTCTTGGGTGTTACAGTGAAGATGATTCTTCTGAAAAATATATTTGATCCTATGGAGAAATGTAACTACTCTCTACATGGGACTTTCTCCACTCCAATTGACAACTACTTGCTTACAGCTATTACAAAATATGCTGGGTTTACCAAGGCCACCATTAATAAAGACATGGGAAATATTTGAGGGTGATTGCCACCCAGTGTTGCTCTTCTGGGGGATACTAAAAAATACATACCCACACTTTACAAGAGATAGAAATAATAATGAGAGGTCTTATAGCAAAGCTAACCTGGTGGAAACTTGTTGGTGTATCACATCGGCTTCTCCCAAGGGGCCACCCATGAGGCTATCAGAGCTATATAAATGGATACCCCAGAAAAGGTTCCCCTAGAACTGAAGTGATGCAGGTGGTCCCCCACTGAAATACAATAAAGTCATGATAAACACAGACAGAAATGGGCAAACATGTTTTGATGTCTATATTTTTAAAAATAACTTGGCCCATCTGTGAGGATCCCTTATAGGAATACCCCATAGTTCAAGATCTAATTTGGTGCACAGCTAAATAAACAACTTTTTTCAAACCACTGAGAGCACCTGTGAAGTTTGTCCTATGCCCATTGAAACACACAGATGTATTTACTGTTAGCAAGCATCAGGAAACTAAGGCACAAATACACATCCTTTGGAACAGGAAGGGACATACAATTACCCGCCAAACCAAACCTGCATGTAGCCTTAGCCACAAAAGTATATAAGATGACAAATTTAACTGCATACTGGGCTTGCTTTCACCAACCTGATTTTAGTATACATAGCATAATACCTCTCCCCTGGCCAAGCTCCCCCGTAAACCTTATTTATGAAGATAAGCTTATTCTCCTGGATATTGACATCCAACAACAATATCCAGAAACTAATCTCACACTAATATGTGGGATATGGTAGGCTGAGCCCATAACCAATTTAGCTGACCGAAGTGCTGAATGCAAGGTGAATAACATGAAAGCTTGTTTAACTATAACATGGCATGCTTTTATTAACACCCCCTAGAATTGTACTAAGCCACACGAACTTGTATTCACAAGAACGCAGAGAATAGGGATGCCTGGGTGGCTCCATCGGTTAAGCATCTGCCTTCAGCTCAGGTCATGATCCCAGGGTCCTGGGATCCAGTCCTGCTCAGCGGGGAGCCTACTTCTCCCTCCACCTGCCACTCCCCCTGCTTGTGCATGCTCTTTCTCTCTCGCTCTCGCTCTCTCTCTCTGACAAATAAATAAATAAATCTTTGAAAAGAAAAAAGAACACAGAGAATACACGCAGCAGAAGGAGCCTGGTAAATCTGTAAGGGAATCAACCTTCTAAGTGAATCTCACAAGGTTTTTCTCATTTGACCCTGAATAATATTTCCTTCACTTGAATTTTCCTCAAAATTCCAGTAAGTTTTAACTCAAGAGTAGAATCCCCAAGGACTTTCCCTCACAAACCACACCAGCCACAACTCTCCAATGGCACAAACAAGCTTTTCAAATATTCTCCCTAGTACTAAATACCTTAGGATCACTAATTTTGTAAGCAGTAGAAACAGCATATGTGTGGGACACCATACAACAATTAAACATAGATAGTCATGTCTAAGGACTTATCCACACAAATTAAATGAACAGTCTAAGGACTAGAACTCTTGGTCAAATTTTGCCATACTTTGGGGACCTTGATATTAGATAACCACATAGTAATAAATTATTTATTGGCTGCTGAGTGAGGGATCTATGGACTTCTTAACACATCTTGTTGCATGTGGGCAGATAATTTGAACCAAATTTTACAGTTAACTAGAGAGATTCACCAAAGTGACCATATTACTCTACAAACTGATCAACTGAACAAATATAAAACTTTTTTTGTGATCTATTCTCCAGGCCTTCCCCCCTAAATGGAAAGACTGGCTGTGAAGGGGCTTTGAAATCCTAGTTTTTGCCCTTATAGGATTCTGGGTCTTCAAAATGCTTTACCTCTGGCTCCAGACTCAGGCATTAGAAGATAACATACAACTTGGATTATAAAATAACATAAAAACAGGGAATGGATTGTTATACAAACAGGTTAAAGATGGCTCCTGTATACTGGCCTCTAGGTTGTTTATTTATTTGCCCATGTTAACTCAAAAGCCACTGGCTCTAAACTCAAATGACCCAGTTGTTTTAAACATAGCCCAAATAAACAGATTTTTAGCCATTCAGAGCCTACCTCTTTTGCATACCCCACAAAACTGTGCCTAACATCTGTTAGCCATAGATTAGATAAGCCCTGCAGCTATAAAAGACTAAGTGACCACTGCTCTTCAGAACTCTCCGATCCAGAGTCTCCTTGTCAGGTTGCTAATTTATATGACTTAGACAGGTAAGCTCCCTCTCTGATTTCCCTCTCCCGTAAGAGCTTCCTTGCTTTCAGGGAATCCCTTCCATGCAAACATGTGTCTTGCCCAAATAAAGTTTATTGCATGCTACTGCCACCTCGTGGTTATGTCTATTTCCTGGCTCAGTCCCCAAATCCTTAAAATGCATACAAAATAATAACCCTTGAAGTAGATAGTAATAAAGATGTACTGCATAAAAACTAAAGCAACCACTGAAAAACAAAACAAAGCAAAGACTTCTGGCTAATAAGCCAAGACTAAAGGAGATAAAACACAATCATAAAAAAAGAACTCAATTAATGCAAAAGTCCTTGGAAAAAGAGGAAAAAGGAACAAAGTAACTATGGGCCAAATAGAAATTAAATAGCAAAGTAATAGACTCAAACATACCTTCAGCAATAATCTAATTAATGTTTTTAGTTTCAAACAGTTAAGTATATTGTACTTTCCATATGTTTTCGCACATTAATTTGGAAACAGTTCTATCTTTTTTTTTTTTAATGTTTCAAGCTTTTATTTAAATTTAAGTTAGTGGGGCACCTCAGTGGCTCAGTCAGTTAAGTGTCAGGCTCTTCATTTCAGCTCAGGTCATGATCTCAAGGTTGTGAGATCAAGCCCTACATTGGGCTCCACGCTGGGTATGGAGCCTGCTCAAAATTTTGTCTCCCTCTCCCTTTCCCCCCTTCCTGGCTCCCTCCCTCCCTCTCTAAAAAGAAAGAAAGAAAGAAAATGCTCCAGTTTCATTCTTCTGCATGTTGCTGTCCAGCTTTCCCAAAACCATTTGTCGAAGAGACTGTCTTTTTTCCATCAGATATTCTTCCCTGCTTTGTCAAAGATTAGTCAACCATATAGTTGTGGGTCCATTTCTGGGTTTATTCTGTTCCATTGATCATTAAATCTGTTTTTGTGCCAGTATCACACTGTCCTGATGGCTACAGCTTTGTTATATAGCTTGAAGTTCAGAACTGTGATGTCTCCAGCTTTGCTTTCTTTTTCAAGATTGTTCTGGCTATTCACGGTCTTTGTGGTTCCATACAAATTTTAGGATTGTTTGTTCTAGCTCCGTGAAAAATTCTGGTGTTATTTGGAAAGGGATTGCCTTAAATGTATAGATTGCTTTGGGTAGTATAGGTATTTTAATAATATTTGTTATTCCAATCCATGAGCATGGAATGTTTTTCCATTTCTTTGTGTCATCTTCAATCTCTTCCATAACAATTTTATAGTTTTCAAAGTACAGATATTTTACCTCTTTGGTTAGTTTTATTCCTAGGTATCTTATGGTTTTGGGTTTTTGGCTGTTTTTTGTTTGTTTGTTTTCTTTTGTTTTCAGAGAGAGAGAGAGAGAGTGAGCGGGGGGGGGGAAGGGGCAGAGGGAGAGGAAGAGAGAATCTTAAGCAGGCTCCATGCTCAACACAGAACCCAACATGGGGCTCAATCTCATAACCCTGAGATCATGACCTGAGCTGAAATCAAGAGTCTGACACTTAATCAACTGAGCCACCAAGGCTCCCAGGGATTTCTTTTCCCTTGCTGCTCTCAAGAATTTTTGCTTCTCTCTGTATTTTGCAAGTGTCACTATGATATGTCTTGGTGTTGGCCTGCTTTTGTTGATTTTCATGGGAGTTCTCTGTGCCTCCTGCATTTGGATGTCTGTTTCCTATCCCTGAGGATCTCTGTCTCTATGGGCTTGATTTTTTTTTTATTCCCATATAAGTGAGATTATACAGCATTTATTCTTCTCTGACTTATTTCACTTAGTGTAATGCCCTCAAGGTCCACCCATGGTGTTGCAAATGGCAGGATTTTTTTCATTTTTTTATGACAGAATAGTAATATTAAATATATATATATATACACACACACACACATATACACATATACATATATATATAATTTTCTTTATAAATTCATCCATTAATGAACACTTAAGTTGTTTCCATATCTTGGCTATTATGAGTAATGCTACAATGAATATGGGGAACAGATATGTCTTGAAGACAGTGGTTTCATTTCCTTTGAATATATACCCAGAAGTGGAATTGCTGGATCATATGGTAGTTCTATTTTTAATTTTTTCAGGACCCTCCATACTGTTTTCCACAGTAGCTGTACCAATTTACATTTCCACCAACAGTGCCCAAGGGTTCCCTTTTCTCCACATCCTTGCCAGCATTTGTTACCTTTTGGGATTTTTTTTTTAAATAATAGCCATCCTAACAGGTGTGAGGTGATATCTCATTGTGGTTTTGATTTGCATTCTCCTAATGATTCGTGATATTAAGCATCTTTTCATGTACATGTCAGTCATTTGAATATCTTTTCGAAAAAATGTCTATCCAGGTCCCTTGCCCATATTTTTAAACTGGATTATTTGTATTTTTGCTATTGAGTTGTCAGATGTGTGGCTTGCAAATATTTTCTCTGATCCCATAGCTTGCCTTTTCATTTTATTGATTGTTTCCTTTGTCATGCAGAAGCTTTTTAGCTTGATGTAGCTCTACCTGTTGATTTTTGCTTTTGTTGTTTGTGTTTTAAGTGTCCTACCCCCAAAATTATTTCTAAGACCCATGTCCAGAAGCTATTTCCCTATGCCTTTTATTAGGAGTTTTATAGTTTCAGGTCTTACATGTTGAAAGGTATAAGATAGGGGTCCGATTTTATTATTTAGCATGTGAATGTCCAATTTTCCAGCACCATTTATTGAGACTGTCTTTTCTTGGTTCCCTTGTCAAATATTAGTTGATCATATATGCATGATTTTATTTCTGACTCCTGATTTTGTTCCATTGGTCTGTGTGTCTGTATTTATGCCACTACCATACTGTTTTGATTACTATAGTTTGTTAATATAGTTTGAAATGAAGAAGTGTGGTGCCTCTTGCCTAGTTTTTCTTTGTCAGAATCACTTTGGCTGTTAGGGGTCTTTTGGAATTTTGGACTGTTTTTACTATTTCTGTGAAAGAATGCCATTGGAATTTTGATAAGAATTCCATTAAAAAGTTCTCATAGCAATAACTAAATATTTCCACCCTAAACTAGGATAAGAAAAGCAAATTAAATCCAAAGTAAATAAAAGAAAAAAATGAAGATAAAAGCAGAAATCAATGAACTACAAAATGAAAACAATAAAAAAAAATCAGTGAAACCAAAATCAGACGTGTTTAACTCAATAAACCCATAAATCTCTAGGTAGACTGATCAGGAAAGGAGACCGAATATACAAATTTCAATATCAGGAATAAGAGAGGGATATCACTAATGTGTGTACAGATACCAGAAGGATAATACAGAAATATTATTACCAAACTAATGGTGATAGTTTTGACCATTTAGATTAAGGTTTTTTTTTAAGATTTTATTTATTCATTTGACAGAGAGATAGAGAGCACAAGTAGGCAGAACAGAAGGCAGAGGGAGAGGGAGAAGCAGGCTTTCCACTGAGCAGGGAGCCTGAGGTGGGGCACGATTGCAGGACCCTGGGATCATGACCTGAGCTGAAGGCAGACGCTTAACTGACTGAGCCACCCAGGCACCTCTAGATTAAGTTTTTGAAAGTTGCTTGAAAAATAAAACTACTAAAGCTTACTCAAGAAGAAACAGATAACTTGCAATGTCTTACTATGTATTCAAGAAATTGAAATCATGTTAAAATATTTCCAAAAGAACTCTTCAAGTTCAGATGACTTCATTAGTGAATTCTATGAAACATTTGAGGAAGAAGGAATACCAATTCTAGATAAATTCTTCCAGAAGAATTAAAAACCAGGAAATAGAGAGCCTGAGTGGCTCAGTTGTTAAGCGTCTGCCTTCACTCAGGTCATGACCCCAGGGTCCTGGGATCGAGTCCCACATCAGCTTCCCTGCTCAGTAAGAAGCCTGCTTCTCCCTCTCCCACTCCCCCTGCTTGTGTTCCTGCTCTCGCTATCACTCTCTCTGTCAAATAAATAAATAAAATCTTTAAAAAGGGGGGGGCAGGGTTTCAGGGAAAAGATGGCAGAGGAGTGGGGACCCTAATCCAACCAGTCCCTGGAATTGAGCTGGATATCTACCAGACCACCCTGAACACCCACGAAATCAGCCTGAGAAGTAAAACGATAAATCTGGATCTCTACAAACAGAATATCACAGGCAGTTGTTTTCGACGTATGTAGCAGGGAGCCGTGATTCAGCGGGCAGATATTGGAGGATAAACAGAAGGGGGAGGGAGCCTGGTCACGGGGATCATACACCACTGCTGAGCGATAGCCTCCCACGCTGGGGACAGGCAGGGGCTCGTAGACTGGTAGGGATGAGGAAAGGACTTTAGGGCAGCCCCCAGACAGAAACCCAGAGTGGCGGGGCTGTGCATGTGAACTGGGGGTGGCTAGCAGTTTTAGAAGCACGAAGGGCAGAGACGTGCCCCGACCTGGAGGCGAGGACTTGACGCGCTGCTGAGGGGCGCACAACCCAGGACTGCCGCTTATAGCAGCACAGACGGAAACGGAGATAGTGTGGCCTGGAGAGCTCACTGAAGAACAGACTGTGATCTCTCTGCTCTGAGGCAGAGGGTTGGACACAGTCTCTTCTGCTCTGACTCTCAGAAGAGACACAGAAAGCCGACAGGGAAAGATGCCAGGGAACAAAAGCCACAAAAAACAGGTTTCCACTGAGCCCATCCCCTGCCACAGGGGCAGGGCAACTCTGCCCAAACAGGGTTGCCTGAGTAACAGCATGGCAGGCCCCTCCCCCAGAAGACAGGCTGGGAAAACAAGAGGCCAGCAACCCTAAGGTCCCTAGAATACAGGTGCATCTTGCTTGGGTTATGGTCAGTAATTTGGACTCTATACATTCCCTCAACTACCCCTCAGTAGAATGACTAGGAGAAGGAACCCGCAAAATAGGAAAGACTCAGAGACTATGACTTATGCCACAGATTTACAAATGGATTCAGATATAACCAAGATGTCGGAGATGGAATTCAGGCTAGCAATTGTGCAGACAATAGCTAGAATGGAGAAATCGATTAATGGCAACACAGAGTCTCTACGGGCAAAAAAGAAAGCTGAATTGGCAGAACTTAAAAATGCTATCAATGATAACCAATCTAATCTAGATAATCTAACAGCTAGGGTAAACGAAGCAGAAGAACGAATTAGTGACCTAGAAGCCCAAATAATAGAGATAAAAGGAAAAGCGGAGGCCAGGGAAAAACAACTCAGAATCCATGAAAATAGAATCAGAGAAACAAGTGACACCATGAAAAGTTCCAGTGTCGGAATTATTGGAATCCCTAAGGGGGTGGAGAGAGAGAGAGGACTAGAAGATATATCTGAGCAAATTGTTGCTGAGAATTTACCTAATCTGGGAAATGAAACAAAGATTTGTGTCCTAGAGGCAAAGAGTACCCCTCCCAAGATCAAGGAAAACAGGCCAACACCCGGCATGTAATAGTAAAACTCGCAAATCTTAGAACCAAGGAAACAAACAAACAAACAAACAAACAAAAAAACAAAAATAAAACAAGGAAACCATCTTAAGGGCAGTTAGGGGGAAGAGATTCCTTATGTACAGAGGGAGGAACATCAGAATAACGTCAGACCTATCCACAGAGACCTGGCAAGACATATTCAGAGTACTAAATGAAAAGAACATGCAGCCAAGAATACTTTACCCAGCATGGCTGTCATTTAGAATGGATGGAGAGATGCAGAGCTTCCACGACTGGCAGAAAATGAAAAAATATGTGACCACTAAGCCGGCCCTGCAAGAAATATTAAGGGGAGTTCTATAAAAGGAGAAAGACCCCAAGAGTGATATACAACAGAAATTTACAGGGACAATCTATAAAAACAACGTTTTCACAGGCAACATGACAATAAATTCATGTTTTTCAATAATCACTCTCAATATGAATGGCCTAAATGTTCCCATAAAATGGCACAGGGTTGCAGATTGGATAAAAAGATAGGACCCATCCATATGTTGTCTACAAGAGACTCATTTTGAACCTAAAGATACATCCAGACTGAAAGTGAAGGGATGGAGATCCATCTCCCAAGCCAGCGGACCTCAAAAGAAAGCTTGGGTAGCAAATCTTATATAAGACAAATTAGATTTTAAACTAAAGACTGTAGTTAGAGACACAGAAGGACACTATATCATTCTTAAAGGGTCTATCCAACAAGAAGATCTAACAATTGTAAATATCTATGCCCCCGACATGGGAGAAGGCATCTACATAAGCCAACTGTTTGGTTTTTTTTTTAAGATTTTATTTATTTATTTGACAGAGAGAGACACAGCCAGAGAGGGAACACAAGCAGGGGATGTGGGAGAGAGAGAAGCAGGCTTCCCGCCGAGCATGGAGCCCAATGTGGGGCTCGATCCCAGGACCCTAGGATCATGACCTGAGCTGAAGTCAGAAGCTTAACGACTGAGCCACACAGGCACCCCTACATAAGCCAACTGTTAACCAAAATAAAGAGTCATATTGATAACAATATGTTAATTGTAGGAGACCTCAATACTCCACTCTCAGCAATAGACAGATCATCTAAGCAGAAAATCAACAAAGAAACAAGAGCTTTGAATGACACACTGGACCAGATGGACCTCATAGATATATACAGAACATTCCACCCTAGAACAACAGAATACTCATTCATCTTGAGCACACATGAAACTTTCTCCAGAATAGACCACATACTGGGTCACAAATCAGGTCTCAACCGATACCAAAAGATTGAGATTATTCCCTGCATAATCTCAGACCATAATGCTTTAAAACTGGAACTCAATCATGAGAAAAATTTGGCGAAATTCAAACACTTGGAAGCTAAAGACCACTCTGCTCAGGAATGTTTGGGTCAACCAGGGAAGCAAAGAAGAACGTAAACAATTCATGGAAACCAATGAGAACAAAAACACATCGGTCCAAAACCTATGGGATACTGCAAAGGCGGTCCTAAGGGGAAAATACATAGCCATCCAAGCCTCACTCAAAAAAATAGAAAAATCTTGAATTCATCAACTAACTCTGCACCTTAAAGAACTAGAGCAAAAGCAACAAACGATGCCTAAGTCACGCATTAGAAGAGAAATAATTAAAATTAGAGCAGAGATCAATGAATTAGAAACCAAAAATACAGTAGATCAGATCAGTGAAACTAGAAGCTGGTTCTTTGAAAGAATTAATAAGATTGATAAACCACTGGCCAGACTTATCCAGAAGAAAAGAGAAAAGACCCAAATTAATAAAATTATGAATGAAAAGGGAGAGATCACGACTAACACCAAGGAAACAGAAACAATTATTAGAAATTGTTATCAACAACTCTATGCCAATAAACTGAGCAACCTGGATGAAATGGATGCCTTCCTGGAAACCTATAAATTCCCAAGACTGAAACAGGAAGAAATTGACAACCTGACTAGGCCAATAACCAGTAACGGGATTGAAGCAGTGATGAAAAAGCTCCCAAAAAACAAGAGTCCAGGGCCTGATGGATTCCCTGGGGAATTCTACCAAACATTCAAAGAAGAAATAATACCTATACTCCTGAAGCTGATTCAAAAAATAGAAACAGAAGGAAAGTTTCTAGACCCATTCTATGAGGCCGGCATTACACTAATCCCCAAACCAGACAAAGACCCCATCAAAAAGGAGGATTTCAGGCTGATATCCCTGATGGATACGGATTCCAAAATCCTCAACAAAATCCTAGCTAAGAGGACCAACAATACATTAAAAGGATCATCCACCATGACCAAGTGGGATTTATCCCCGGGATGCAAGGGTGGTTCAACATTCACAAATCAATCAATGTGATAGAACACATTAATAAGAGGAGAGAGAACCATATGGTCCTCTCAATTGATGCAGAAAAAGCATTTGAGAAAATACAGCACCCTTTCCTCTTTAACTCTTCAGAGTATAGGGATACAGGGAACATTCCTCAAGCTCGTAAAATCTATCTATGAAAAACCCACAGCGAATGTCATCCTCAATGGGGAAATGCTGAGAGCCTTTCCCTTAAGATCAGGAACACGACAGGGATGCCCACTCTCACCACTATTGTTCAACAGAGTACTAGAAGTCCTAGCAACAGCAATCAGACAACAAAAAGAAATAAAATGTATTCAAATTGGCAAAGAAGAAGTCAAACTCTCTCTCTTCGCAGATGACATGACCCTTTATGTGGAAAATCCAAAAGACTCCACCCCCAAATGACTAGAACTCATACAGCAATTCAGTAATGTGGCAGGATACAAAATCAATGCTCAGAAATCAGTTGCTTTTTTATACACTAACAGTGCAACTGTAGAAAGGGAAATTAGAGAAACAATTCTATTTACAATAGCACCAAAAACCATAAGATACTTCAGAATAAACCTAACCAAAGAGGTAAAGGATCTATACTCCAGGAACTACAGAACACTCATGAAAGAAATTGAAGAAGACACAAAAAGATGCAAAAACTTTCCATGCTCATGGATCAGAAGAATAAACATTGTTAAAATGTCTATGCTACCCAGAGCAATCTATACCTTCAACGCCATCCCAATCAAAATTCCAATGACGTTTTTCAAAGTGCTGGAACAAACAATCCTAAAATTTGTATGGAATCAGAAAAGACCCCGAATTGCCAAGGAAATGTTGGAAAAAAAAAAAAAAAAAACAAAGCTGGGGGCATCACGTTGCCCGATTTCAAGCTATATTACAAAGCAGTGATCACCAAGACAACACGGTACTGGCACAAAAACAGACATATAGACCAATTGAACAAAACTGAGAGCCCAGAAATGGACCCTCAACTCTATGGTCAAATAATCTTTGACAAAGCAGGAAAACATATGCAATGGAAAAAACACAGTCTCTTCAGTAAATGGTGCTGGGAAAATTGGACAGCCACATGGAGAGGAATGAAACTCGACCATTCTCTAACACTATACACAAGATAAACTCAAAATGGATGAAAGACATCAATGTGAACCGGGAATCCATCAAAATCCTAAAGGGGAACATAGGCAGTAACCTCTGACATCAGCTACAGCAACTTCTTTCAAGATACATCTCCAAAGGCTTGTGAGACAAAAACAAAAATGAACTTTGGGGACTTCATCAAGATAAAAAGCTTCTGCACAGCAAAGGAAACAGTCAACAAAACAAAGAGGCAACCCACAGAATGGGAGAAGATATTTGCAAAGGACATTACAGATAAAAGGCTGGTATCCAAGATCTATAAAGAACTTCTCAAACTCAACACCCAAAAAACAAATAATCAAGTTAAAAAATGGGCAGAAGTCATGAACAGACACTTCTCCAAAGAAGACATACAAATGGCTCCCAGACATGAAAAAATGTTCCTCATCATTAGCCATCAGGGAAATTCAAATCAAAACCACATTGAGATACCACCTTACACCAGTTGGAATGGCAAAAATGGACAAGGCAAGAAACAAATGTTGGAGAGGTTGTGGAGAAAGGGGAACCCTCTTACACTGTTGGTGGGAATGCAGATTGGTACAGCCACTTTGGAAAACAGTGTGGAGATTCCTCAAAAAATTAAAAATAGAGCTACCTTATGACCCAGCATTTGTACTACTCGGTATTTACCCCAAAGACACAGATGTAGTGAAAAGAAGGGCCATTTGCACCCCAATGTTCATAGGAGAAATGTCCACAATAGCCAAACTGTGGAAAGAGCCAAGATGCCCTTCAACAGATGAATGGGTAAAGAGATGTGGTCCATATATACAATGGAATAGTACTCAGCCATCAGAAAGGATGAATACCCAACTTTTACATCCACATGGATGGGACTGGAGGAGATTATGCTAAGTGAAATAAGTCCAGCAGAGAAAGTCAATTATCACATGGTTTCACTTATTTGTGGAACATAAGGAATAGCATGGAGGACATTAGGAGAAGGAAGGGAAAAATGAAGGGTGGGGGAATTGGAAGGAGAGATGAACCATGAGAGACCATGTACTCTGAGAAAGAAACTGAGGGTTTTAGAGGGGAGGGGTGTGGGGGGATGGGTTAGCCCGGTGATGGGTATTAAGGAGGGCATATACTGCGTGGAGCACTGGGTGTTGTACAAAAGCAATGAATCGTGGATCATTGCATCAAAAACTGGCCATGTATTGTATGGTGACTAACATAACATAAAAAAAAAATAAAAGCAGGGGCGCCTGGGTGGCTCAGATGGTTAAGCGTCTGCCTTTGGCTCAGGTCATGATCCCAGCCTTCTGGGATCAAGCCCTGCGTCGGGCTCCTGGCTCAGCGGAGAGCCTACTTCTCCCTTTGCCTCTCCCCCTGCTCATGCTCTCTCTCTCTATCTCTGTGTCTCAGATGAATAAACAAAATTTTTTTAAAAAAGCAGGAAATAGTTCCAAACTCATTTTATGAAGACAAAATTATTCTGAAATCAAAACCAGAAAAAAAGACACTACAAGAAAATCAAATGATAGACCCATATGCTCCTAGACAGAGATGTGAAAATTATTAACAAAATTTTAGGAAATATAATCCAAAAATATATAGAAAGAATAACATATCATAGACAAGGGGGATTTAACCTAGAAATGCAAAGTGGTTACTTCACATTTTAAAATCAACCAATATAATGTACTCTATTGACAAACAGTAAAAGAAAAAAAACATACGATCATCTCAATAAATGCTGAAAAATTAGTTTAAAAAATCCAACATTTGCAAATAATGAATCATGAAACACTAAATCAAAAACTAGTGAAGCACTGTATGGTGACTAACATAACATAATAAAAAATTTTTTTTAAATCCAACATCCATCCCTAATTTTAAAAAATTCTCATCAAACTTGCAATATAAGAAAATTTCTTCAACTTTATATAGGTTATCCATGGAAAACCAACAACTACATAATCCCTTTTTTTAAAGATTTATTTATCTGAGAGAGAGAGAGTGCATGCACACATGTAGGGGGAGGAGCAGAGGGAGAGAATCTTCAAGCAGACCCCCGCTGAGTGCAGAGCCCGACACAGGGCTCAGTCCCACGACCCATGAGATCATGACGTGAGCCAAAACCAATAGCTGGAGGCTCACTGACTGAGCCACTGAGGCACCCCAACAACTACATAATTCTTGAGGAAAAAAGGCAGAATATTTCACTTCAAGATCAGATATAAAGGCAAGATTTTCTCTCCCCATTTCTCTTCCACATTTTACCAAAGTTTCTAGCCAATGTAGTAAGCAATAAAAAGAAATAAAAGGCACCCAGATAGGAAAAGAAGTTAAACTAAAATTCACAGACGACATGGTCTTCTACATAAAAAGTCATATTAAATTTGCAATAAAATAGAAATCCCTAAAACCAATAAGTGAATTGCCGGATACAAGATCCATATACAAAATTTAATTGTATTTCTATACACCAGCATTGAACAATTGAATTGAGATTTTTATTTTTATTTTTTTAAAGATTTACTTATTTGTTTTAGAGAGAAAGAGAGCGCACAAGCATGGGGAGGGGCAGAAGGAGAGCAAGAGAGATTCACCAATGCAGGCCTTGATCCCAGGACCCTGAGATCATGACTTTAGCCAAAATCAAGAACCAGCTGCCTTGCCAACTGAGCCACCTCGGTGCCTCTATTTTTATTTTTTTAATGAACTTCCTTTATTCTATTTCTCACTGGCAGTTGCCAAATATAAGTTTGCAATATGTTGGTTATATCTATGTCTATATAAGTTCATATTACTGGAAATAGGTTTTATTGTATTTATTAGTTATTTAATTTTTAACTGTGATGACATGTTAATTTAGGGTACTACTTTTTAAAAATAAAAATATCAGAAAATTTCCAATGTAAGAAAGTGGAAAATATTTTGGGTTTTTTTTCCAATAATATATTAACTCCAACATTTTCAAGAGTCAAGCTAACAGTATAAAGTAAATATTTACTCATCACAATGAAAATAAAAAGCCAAAATAGCAACAGTAACATCTAATAGCGAATGGGATGGAAAATACACACAGAGACACATACATCTGAAAATAAAAGAAACCAGAAAATTTTAACATATCAAATAAGTTTCATATTATACACATTTTAGATAATAGACAATAAGTATAAGATAGAGAAGAATTTGATTGGTGCAAGCTATATACTTAAAACCCAATCATATTTTACTAGAAAGAGTAGTGCCAACTGAAGATGTGGCTAGAATTGTAGTCTCTAATTTAAGATACAACACCAAAAATTATAATCTTTCATAAGTTGCATTCTATTTATTAAAATGACTTTAAGAAGTAAATCGTTCCTTTTTTGGTGTCTAGGCCCTAGCAGGGGGAAAAATCAGTTTTTACCACTGCCTATTGTAAAAACCACAGAATACACGTCTTCAATATATGTTTGTATGCTTTTATATATATATATATATATATATATATATATATATATATGTCAAATTTTCATGGACTATCTTACTCCCTAGTACTGACAAGAGATTATTAGGCAAAATAATTTCTAAAATTTGTCAGACCCTATGGAGCAGAAAATAAGGCATTAGATGGTTTCTAGTAGTTTGACAAACCATTCTAAAGCTTACTTGCTTTCAGAGGTTTAGAGGCAAGTACAAAGGGATGGATGAGAATGCTTGGGTATTTTTTTAACTACTGGTGTGTGCTATGTTTTTCTCCAAGAAAATCAGAAGCCTAGAGGATGTTGTGGCCAACTGTAGAGAAACCAGGGGGCTGGCTATACCCCAAGGCTTAATGGGACCATGAATTCCCTGGTCTTAGCTAAGGAATTGGAGGGGATGAGTGTGTTGAGAAACCAGAACCTGAGGGATGCTGAAATAACTTCATGTGTTCAAGGAACGTATTTCAGTATATGATTTTACCCCTAAGTGGTACCTTCTAATACCATTAAGAACCCTAAATACAGATATCCACATCTAAATATTTTTGTGCATTCCATCTATGATTTTTCTTAGCTACTCATATGAATAAAAATCTTAATAATTGTAAGTGAATATATAGTACTGTTCCAGCAGATTGTAGGAAATGTTGGTATTATTGTAATTATTATTATTATCACTTACACATAGCTATATTTGTATAACTCCTTACCCAAATTTATTTCGTTTTGCTTTTATTTCATTTTGCTTACATAGTTCTACAAAAGGCTTAAGTAGTATTTTCAGTATATGCTCTAAATGCTCAAAAATCTTTATGATTCAATTTTATTTTATTTTATTTTATTTATTTTTTATTTTTTAATTTTTTTTTATTAGAGAGAGTACAAGCAGGGGGAGCAGCAGGTAGAGGGAGAGGGAGAAGCAGGCTCCCTGCTGAGCAGGGAGCCCAACGTGGGGCTCGATCCCAGGACCCTGAGATCACGACCTGGGCCGAAGGCAGATGCTTAATCGACTCAGCTACCCAGGCGCCCCTATGATTCAATTTTAACAAAAGAGATAGTCTGAGAATACATTTCTAAAATACTTTCTAAACTCTATTTTATAAAATTTTAAATAATCTCAGGACAGTTAAATGATAAAAAGATACCTCTGTGGGTACATAGATATAAATATGGTGAATAGAATTTTTTAAATGTCATGTACCAATAGCATCAAAGAATGTGAACATTTCAAGAATGTATCTGACAAAAGAAGTGCAATACCTACATACTGAAAACAACAAAACATCAGTGAGAGGAATTAAAGCAGACCTAAATAAAATGTAAAGCCATACTGTGTTCATGAGTCAGAAGACTCAGTCTTTTAAAGAGATCATCTATTCAGTGAAATTCTCTATTCAGTGAAATCTCTATTCATCTATTCAGCGAAATCTCTATCAAAATCCCTATAAATGTTTTATAGAAATTCACATGCTGATTAAAAAATTCATATGCAATGCAAAGGACCTAGAACACTCAAAACAATTTCAGAAATGTAGAACAATGTTGGAGGACTAATCCTACCTGATTTCAAAACAACAATAATCAAGACATTGCTGTGCTAGCACCGTGATAGACAGATCAATGGAACATAACAGAGACCAGAATAGGCCCAGAGATATATGGAAAACTGATTTGTGACAACAGTGCAAAAGCAATGCAGCGGAGAAAGTAGTTTTCTGAACAAATGGCTATAGAATGGTTGGATATCCATAAACGAAAAAAAACCTTTGATTTATACCTTGCACCATATTTATCTATATCTATATCTATATCTATATCTATATCTATATCTATATCTATATAGATATACAGAACTCAAAGTAGCACATAAATCTAAGTGTAGGACACAGCACTATAAAAAGAAAAGGAAACGTAGGAGAAAATCTTTGTAATTTGTGCTACTGGTAACATAACATAAATGAAAAGTTCATATTGTTTAAATCACCTAATTCAATAACTTTCTTTTTTTAAACCAGGTTACTGGATTTCTTTTCTTTCCTTTTTGGACAAGATAAGTAGTGTTTATGAGCCTGGTTTCACAAAATATATTTTACATGAACTAAAAAAGAAAAAGACTGACTCCTTTACAAAGTCATTTCTTGTGGCACATTGCTTTGGCAATTGTAATTAACAGTTAAATCCCCTATTGTGGCTCTTATCACTTGATTTCCTATCGCTTATTGACCCACTCACAGCCTTCACATATGGTATTATCCACAGATTGACATTTTGAATAAAGATGCAAAATATATAAAAACATTAATAATGTCCAACAAATAAAAGTGAAACAAGGCAGGGGAAAGGTTTTAATTGCTTCCCTACCTGTTTGTAATATACTTCACAAGTTCTATTTTGTCCCAGTTAAGAGTTCATGGCTAAAAATTCTCAATTCCCCTTCAAGGACAGTTTGCTAAGTCCAACCCCTTCCCTTATCTGGCTCTAACACTCCTGAATTACAACACTTACTGTCAGATGCCAAATATCCAGAGACATCCCCTTCTTCCGTGGGCCCACAGAATTATTTAAAATACCCAATCCACAGGAAACCCGTGAAACTTAACTAACCCCATTCTGCTTGCCATATAAAAGCTGCTTTCTACAGTTCCAGCTTGCTCTTACCCTTTTTCTGGGAGCAATCCCCTGTGTGGCCCAGTGTAGCAGCCTTTTCTCTTTTGGAGCTTAATGTAATAAAGAGTTCCGTCTTTCATCTATCTAGGTATCATTGTATTGTGCATTGCCATCACCACAGCCTGGTGAATATTGGAACGCTGTTGGAAAGGGGATAACATAATTTTAAATAAAATCTGTGGAAAAGAAAACAAAAATTAAACTTGATTTTAAAGATTAAAATGGGGGCGCCTGGGTGGCTCAGTCATTTAAGCATCCAACTCTTGGTTTCAACTCAGGTCATGATCTCATGGGTTGTGAGACTGAGCCCTGCACTGGGCTCCTTGTTCAGCAGGGAGTCTGCTTGAAGATTCTCTCCTCTGCCCCTTCTCTCTCTCTCTCTCTCTCTCAAATAGATAAAGAAATCTTTTTTTAAAAAGGAATAAAATGAAGCAGATATCTTTAAAATTGATCCCTGGTTGTAGATGATAACTTCTCAATGATCTCATCCCTGGCACTACTCCGGTAAGGCAAAAGGTGAAGTAAAAACTCTTGCCAATTTATTCTATTTCAAATGGCTCTCCACTGAAAAGGTTGTAGAAGCTGACAAGGCTGCCACAGCATGGATTTTTCCTCTCTGCTCCGTGGGGGCTAATGAGCCCTAGCAGTCAAGGGGTATTTGGAGACATTACTCTCTTGGGCTTTGGCTTCCCAGCAACTGTGATCCAACAAACCCTTCCTCCAGGTGGTAACATTCTTAACATTCTTCAGTCCTTCCTCCAGGAAGCCTGGGCTAGGTATAGGCACACACACAGTGGATTTCACATTCCCACCATTTTATTTTTTTTAAAAGATTTTATTTATTTATTTGAGAGAGAGAGAGAGAGAGAGAGAGAGGGAGAGAATGAGCAGGGGAGAGGGGCAGAGGGAGAAGGAGAAGCAGACTCCCCGCTGAGCAGGGAGCCCAATGTGGGACTCCATCCCAGGACCCTGGGATCACGTCCTGAGCCGAAGGCAGATGATTAACTGACAGAGCCACCCAGGCGCCCATCATTCCCACCATCTTAAAAGACTCCAACCATGCTCTAGGCTTGACAGTTCTTACCACTTTCTGAATTCTTCTTCAAAGGAAAGCCAATTTTGGAGTGGAGGGATAAGGGGCTCCTTTCTGGGCAAGAAATTTGTCCTATTTTGACCTTCCATGAGGAAAAGGATGGGGAAGCTAAGGCAGCCTTTCCCTCCAAATTTGTGGGGGACATAGACTTGGGATTTATGCTCTTGCCTTCCCTCACCTGAGGGCTCCTGGTCCAAGCTGACTCCTCAGATTCCTCCTCTGTGTCTTTGCGGGCAAAGCCTTCCAGCTCTATGCCACTGAGGAGGCTCCTTGATAGAGGACTCCGGTGTTCTGCTGTTGGTCTTTTGCTCCCCCTTTGCACACAGCTAAGCACTTAATTCTGAAGTATCACCACTGACACCTACAAATCCATTCTTGTGATCATTTGACTTGGAAGACAATGCAGCCACACTTGCTTCTCAGAGTTTCTCTAAGTCAGTTCTCCTTTTGCAAGAGTATTAGAGAACTATGCACCCTGTACTGGCATATTCGACAACAAAACTGAACAGATCTAAAAGGGGCGAAGCAAAGATCCCTGAGTTGGTGTAAACACTAGGCAACCAACAGCAGCAGCACATCATATGGGAGTGGGGTGAGGTGGAAGGAGGGTGAAAGAGAAAATAGTCCAAAGAATCAGAGAGGAGCAGCATAGGCGACTAAGAACAGAGACTGAACCATGGAGCCTAACAATGGAGCCTAAACAAAACAAAAATAACTATAGTGCTGTAACTATATTCCATGCAAGAGGGAGAAAATCCTCGGTTGCTAATAAGATGCTACCACTGGGACTTTGGTAAATTATTCCAATATTCTAGAAAGCCAGCTGCTTTTGGATAATAAGGTATATGGTAAAACCAGATCAGTAATTCCATGTGGTCTATAAAACAATTTTCTTGCTCAGAACTAATATCAAACAAGATACTATTACATTATATAAAACATTGAGTAAGATCACAGATGATGGTGTGTTGAGGAGTATGACAGGCAATGAAAGAAAAACCAAGTGCAGGGATGCCTGGGTGGCTCAGTTGGTTGAGCAACTGCCTTCGGCTCAGGTCATGATCCTGGAGTCCCGGGATCGAGTCCCGCGTCGGGCTCCCAGCTCGGGGGGAGTCTGCTTCTCCCTCTGACCCTCTTCCCTCTCGTGCTTTCTATCTCTCATTCTCTCTCTCAAATAAATAAATAAAATCTTTAAAAAAAAAAAACAAAACAAGTGCAGACCAGGCAGGATATATTCCAAACTCTATGAGGATGTAAGGAGTCCAATATAATCAGCTGGGTGACATACTATATTGAGTTTAGAACCTCTTTTAAAGACACTCATATTGATAATATTCTCCTGATCTAAATCACGTTTTTCCTCTTTGGGAAAGACTCTTCAGAATCCTTTCCTAAGTAGGTTATCCAGACAATGAGATACAAATTAGCAAATACCTCTATTTCTTTTTTTATGTAACACTCTACTACAGGATATAACCTTATAACCATATTTCCTCTGAGTGGGATCCACTATAGTTATATGTTTGGAAATAATAGGAAATGTCAAGACATGAGGAGAATTGAGATTTCCTTGCAAGGGGATGCATCAGCATCCTCAACCAATACGAAAATAACCTCATGAGACAAGGGAAGAGAGGCTGTTCAGTCTGCCAGAGAAGGTTCCTTTGGGGTTGGGGTTGGAGGGACTTGAATCTTCTAAAGCCTCCAATAATACAACCCTGATAATTTAAATGAGACATTGATTCCCAAACTTGGTTTAAATAAGAACTTCAACAAAGTCATGGGCTGTTTTTGTTTTGTTTTGTTTTGTTTTTACCTCCAAGCAGGTAAGCACGAGAGTCAATGTTCCTCTTCTGGTTGAAGGAGAAAACTCACAAGTGTGCACCTTAAAGAAAAGAGAGGTATTGACTTAAGTGGAACTAACAGAGCACAAAATTATTATGAAGGGCAGCCAATCAGAATTACAGATCTTTTTTGAGTAAAAAGTGAATTTCTCAGGTTCTGCCTACTATCTCTGAAGTCCAGGTGTCTTTCAGAATCCTTTGTTTAAAATTGCCAGTACATGGACAGTTTATGAATTAAACTAGTTTCTGTCTTTCTGCAGCTACTTTCTTATCATAATGAGATTTCTCCTAGTAAGAGTTAGGAAGTTTTTGGGGCACCTGGGTGGCTCAGTCGTTAAGCGTCTGACCTCGGCTCAGGTCATGATCCCGGGGTCCTGGGATCAAGCCCCGCGTCGGGCCCTGCTCTGTGGGAAGCCTGCTTCTCCCACTCCCCCTGCTTGTGTTCCCTCTCTGGCTGTCTCTCTCTCTGTCAAATAAATAAAATATTTTAAAAATAAGAGTTAGGAAGTTTTAAAAACCAAGTTTTGGAACTAAATTGGTTATCAACACAAGAAACAAACCCAATCATGAGAAGCTTTAAACTTATGTGATGGAAAGGAAAATGATAAGATTATTAGCAAATGTAAGATTTGCAATAAAAATTGTCTCTACAGCCAGATGTGAATTCACTGCTTACCTTAATGTCAACATAAAAGCTAGTGAGGTTGTGAATTCAACTCACCATTTTAAGTTGGGAACCTACAAGTGCCAAACTTGCAACTTGTTCAACTACCTCAGCCCTGCAGCTGAAAGAGAAACTTGGAGCATGATTATGGAGGTTTCCAGGTGGATCTTGAACTGATCGCTTAAAGATTTACAATGGTTATTTTTCATTAAACTGTCTATACTTCAGTCCTTCAAATTTTCAGGTCCTTCCTACTAGTCTTCTCCAGCAGCAACGACTTAGTCCTGCCTTCAAAAGGAACCTCATTCCATGGACTACTGACTTTTCTTCTACAATTAGCTAACTTCTTGTCATTTTTGCTTAGAGTCTTTTTATAAGAAATGGCTCTTTTAGTTTAAAAGTCCCTATTAACAACATCCCCAGGTGAATTACTTACCTCATCCCTTCTCTCCCCAGAAGTAATAGGACTGTCATGAGTTTGGTATATTAGGAGATTATTCAATAAACTATTTAAACACTGCTCTCACTGGCTGGAAAATTCTCATTTCTAAGTACTGACTGGATTTTTACTGCTTTCAATCCCAGTTAGGCCACATAATCAAGCCCAGATTCCCCACTGCACCCACACCATGTCTATAAATGTCAGTTACCTACTTCTCACACATTGTACTAAAGTCTGAAGCAGTTCAGGTCCTTGGTTGCAGCCAACGTTAGCTTTGCAGAAAACAAATTCACTGGAAGAAAAATTGAGTAGCTCACAGAATCCACAGAAAATATAGAGAACCAGAATCAGAAAATGGGTAGGCACCAAGGGAATTCAGTCAGTCAGAACCCCATCTGGAGTCACACCCCAGGGACAGTCTTGGGTGGGTGCTTTTGCTGGTGTCTCTACTCAACACTGAACAACATAAATGACACCATCACTGGATGTCTAATGAAGTACATTATAGCATAATAAAGAGGCAGGGAAAAAAGAGAATGGATCAAGGCAGCATCAGACAAGAGCAGAAGCACACCCATGAACACACACCACTGCTGTAGAAAGAGACAATAGAAAATTGGGCATTGACAGAGATAATGAATGAGAAACCCTCACCACTCATCACTCTTCTCATAACCTCAAGATTCCACAAGTGCGTTTGCTTAGGGTCAAATGCCTATAGTAAATCTGAACCAACTTAAACTACACTGACAATTTCCAGCATTATATAGAAAGCTACTGAACACAGTGAACTTATTCTGAGCAGGTCTTAACCCATCATCCTCATGTATGTCTGAAGGAATGGCCTCTAGGCATTTGTCTGATACCCTCTAAAGTAGAGACCTTCAAACTTTTGTATCCCAGTGCATGAACAATATGCATATTGATATAATTCAGTAGGCACACAAATGTGTGTGTGTATGTGTGGTCTATGGGTATATTGTATATGCAGGCCACTCTGGTATTTTCTGTTTTATTTTACCTCATTTCTTTAAATGCTGCTTATGACTGACAACATTAATCTCATGACCCACTATGGATTACAAATCACAGTGTGGAAAACACTAGTCTTTTTACTGGAAAATTCCCAATGACCAATAAATGCTGTTATAGAAGTACATGCAAATACATGTGAGAAACTCCATTTTTGTCCTCATGGAATTCGGTGTTGTCAGACACAAAGGACATCTTTGATATGAGCCACAGGGCTACACAAATGTATAGTTGCTGATGAAATATAAGCTCCATCTGCAAAGTTTCACATTAGAATTCAGATACGGGGTTTAAGGAGTGCACTTGTCATGATGAACAGTGGGTGATGTATGAAACGGTTCAATCACTATATTGTACACCTGAAACTAATAAAACACTGTATGTTAACTAACTGGGATTAAAATAAAACTTTAAAACAATTCAGATAACAGTGTTTTGCAAATGTAGGTGTCACTTGGTAAAGATGGGAACTCACAAGCAAGAGTCAGCAGGTGCATATATATGGCTTCTTGTACTGCTGGCATCTTGTGGAGAGCTGGGCTTGGGCTGGGTGCAGCTGAATGCCATACATTGTTGGGTTGTAGCTAAGGGACCCCATTTCCCTACTGTGCTCCCATTTTATGAGGCAAGTGTGTGGTTTGCACTGCACATGGCGGGGAATAAATTTGACCTTAAGCACCAAGCAGGTTAAACTTAGATGTCAGCACTTTAGGGGCCTCTGGGAAATGCCACTGCCCAGAATCTGTGAACACGGCCCCTCAGTCCTGTGGGGTTTTAAGCTTGTTCTTAGATTCTCTTGGTTGGATGAAAGGAAGCCTCTGTTCTTGTGGGAAGTTGCAGCCGTCCTGCAGAAAGAGGGCCTGCTGTCAGTCTGGCAGTAGCTCCTTGCTTAGCAGCCAGAGAAAGTTCCTGGGTCACCTGTCAGGCAATTTTTCTTATCTCCACAATGTCTTCTATACTTTCTGTGGCATCCAGTGTATCACAAGAGCTACCTCACAACTTCCTTTCATCCAAATTCAAATATGGACATATAAATTCATTGAGTTGGTCAGGGCTTAAAGTCCACAGGAGCAATACAGGAAGTTAAATATTGGCATCAGGTTGAAGTCTGCCCCTTGAAGTCGGAAGGGAACACTTTAGAAATCAACAAAGCCCAGGTTCTCATGACCCATAAGCCATCCAGGCATTGGATGAAATGAATTTTGCCATATGCTAGTTAGGTGTGAGGAGAAAAAGTAACTATCTCCCAGTATTTTTTGTTACTTCCTGAGTGCACTGCACTAGGAATAGCAATTAGGATGGTAAGAAAGTAAAATTTGGTAGTAATGATAGCGTGTTTGCTGAGGAAAAAAAATATACATATATGATAGACTAAATAAAAGACTAGGAGTTGTGACTGCTCTCTTTTAAAAAAGAAGAACCACAACTCCTTTCCAAACTGTTTTTACAAACACACACACACACACACACACACACACACACACACACCTCCCTTTCAGAATTCAAGGTATTTCTTTAAGTTAGGCCCAGTTGAATGGAATATATGAGTCAGCTTAAAAATGTATTCTAATTTAATTACAAAAAGCTACTTGCTCATCAGGGTATTCTTCCTTTCCTTCATTTCCATATACTACCTGAAACACTCAACTGATAAGTTACGTAGAAGCAAATAATAAGAGAAATCACACACACACAACTTACTAGCTACATTAACGGGAGTTTATGATTCTATGGGCTTCATCAACATAACTTTCCTATCACAAGAATCTGTTGCCTAGGAAGATAAAAGTTGAAAAATAACTTTATTGTCCATTGCAGGAACTACCTGAAGATCCATCAACGCTTCAATAAAAAGTGCAAAATGACATTTTTCAACCCCAAGAAGCTTTGAAACTTTGTCTTAATGTTCTTGCCTTGCTGTATCCACCAAACCTAAACCATTCTAACACTTTTTTTACCCAATCTTAATCACACCCTCCCCCAACATTGAATGACCTGTTCTACACCAACTTCGAAATCTGAATAAATATCTCTTCCAATAATCTGCTAAGGCTCTGTCCAGGTAGTACTTTCCCCGACAGTGTTATTCAATAAAGTCAACTTTACTTATCAAGTTGTTTACATGATATTTGGGAAGCATAATATATGAGCAGCATAGACACCATTACTGAACACTAACGTGACAGTGGACTGGGCTTAAATCTCAGGACCAATATCTACAGAAGTTTCTGAACCGAACACTGAATGACTGCAGATACATACAAAAAATTAGTAAACAATCCAGTGATTTAAATGTGCAGTTACACGGCAAAAAAAGCAAAAAGCTATTAATGTGTTTTCACGCAGAGGTGAGCAAATACATTCAAGTATGACAGAAAATCCAGAGCATAAAAGGAAATGAATAATCAAAACGTATAAAATAGGTATTAAAATAATTAATATCTATTTTCGTCATTGTAATCTTTCTGATAAACTTTGGGCACTAATGGTGATGTGCGGCTCTCTGTCCCCAAAGTATCAGGCTGCATAGGAGAGATTGGGTGGTGTGCAAAACAGACCACTCAAGCCCCTTTTCTTCTCCTCCACTGACGCGCGCGGCTGCGAGTCTCTGCAGCAGCATAGGTGGGAAAACCTCAACCCACCCTGCACGCACCCAAGGCTGTGCGCATGCTCCTTGCTGTGAGCGAACAGTGCGCGTGTCCTTGCTGTGAGCAACTGTTACTGGGCATGCGCATTGCTGCGTGCGCATTGCTGCGTGCGCATTGCTGCCCGCGCTCTGCGAGCTGAGGTGAGATCCATCGAGGCGGCGTGTTCTTTGTGCGGTGAGCTTTCTCGCTAGGAGAATTCAACTGGTAGGTCCCCAGATCAGTCCTTCCAGGAGTTTAAGTGTGAGCGAGGATGGGGAGGGAGTCAGTGGGCCGCGGGCAGGTGGGGACGGTAGATCTGTGGCGTCCTAGGTGGAAGTGGCGAGGAGCTAGCGCCCTTCTCCTCACAGGCGTCGCGGCCGCCATGGCGCTCGTCCTCGTGGTGGGGCCAGGGCAAGTGAGGATGGTGGGTCGAGGAGGGGAGGGGAAGACGGGCCGAGGCCCGGCGCGGGCGGGGCGGGGCGGTTAGTGGAGATCTCGGAGTCCTGGAGCACCTGCAGCTGCCAGCAGAGCACGGAGTCCAGGATCCTCTGTGGGACCCGGGGCAGGGAGCCGACAAGGCGGTATGGAAAAGGCCAGGTAGCGGGGAACACTGGGGGCTTGAGTGGGTCCGCGAGATTTGTCGTGCACCGTGCGGTGGTCGAGGCAGGAGCCGGCCCGTGGGTCTGGTTTGCGACTACACGCCTGAACCCTTGGAGTGCGAACACAGACCGAGGCCGTATGCAGAGGATTGTTTCTTTCCCTGCATTTCAGCCAAACGTTATTTAAGGCGGTAAAATGAGCCTAGTAAATGGGAATGTGACCAAAGCAGTAGTGACTCAGGTTTGAATGTCCAGCACTGTTTTCTCAAATGCCTTTATAGTGGGGAATGCAGGCGTGAGGCTAAGCCTCGTCTTTAGCCTGTCCATAAGGCGATTTCACGGCCAGCCTGGCTGATGTAAATGATCTTGCAGGCCGTGTCTTTGGTGTGACCACAGCTTGTACACTCTACTGATGCTAGGTTGGCTCTCAGAGTGTTTTCAAAGTAAAAAAAAAAATTTAAGCCTTTGGCCTTGGTTGGACGTGGTATGCTTCTCCTTTAGAGTACATTTTCCAAATACCGGTGTTCTCCTTTCAGGGTGAGCTATGAGTGCCCGAGTCAGATCCAGATCCATGCAAAGAAATGATGATCCAGGGTCTAAACAGCAGGTGGGTGTCAATACTTCCATGTTGGATGTTTTCCATTACCGTCCATTTATTGCACTGAAAACTTTGCTGAGCTGCAGGCCTACAGATGCAGTGATAAAAGCTCCTCTGCTGATAAAGGGAGGGAAACATTGAACCAGAAGGCTTCCATATTTCTGTTGCCCGTGTAAATACACCCTATGGCTACTTTGTCATGCTTATTAACGACAGATTGTGCATATCCATCCCAGCATAGTTTACAAGAGATTCCAAAGTGCTTGTGGCGACCTTTTGTTGGAGTAGCTGCTCTGTGGAAAGAGTCACTTTTAAGAATAAGCGCATAGAATCATGATGTGGGAGTGTCTTTATGATTATTCTTTATTTGATATCAAAATGTATAATGTATGTTTATACTGTTAGCATGTATTAACAACCCAACTTTTTATTTGCCCACATACACACACCCACACACACACCCTTAGGAGCAGCAACCCAGTGATGAGCAACCTACAAAAAAGGAGGCACCACCAGAGAGTCAGGATATTCTACCTGACCAAGGGAAGGAAGTTGAACCAGGACCTGTGGCTCAAGGTGAAGGGAAAGGGAAGGAGAATGACTGTGGGGGCAGGGGGTGTATGTGGGCATCATGCGTTATGACAAACCATTACAGGAGGAAAGAAAACATTGGAAGAGACTCTCAGTCATTTCCCGAAAACGGGTTGAAGATGTGAAGAGTGTATAGTGTGCAGCTTCCTGTAGTCCTTCACTGTACCGAATTTCCCTTTTTCCTCGAGAATTAATCGGTGTGCTTGAAAATACTGTCCTCTCTAAATTAGAGGAAAATGTTTAACTACAAAACTATACATCGCTTCCCTAGTTTAATTTGTTCTTCTTAGAACATTTTTGTGTGTCCTTTTCACTCATTTCATCAAAACCGTAAGCACTAGTCAACAGCATAGGCAGAGTGCTATGTCAACATATCCTGTAACGTGGAATAAAGCCAGTTTGCATACGGATGGGAGCCCCATTTTATAAATGAGAAAACTAAGGCTCAGAGATTGTGGCTTGCCAAAGACTGCTTGACACATGGAGATATACCTCGTAGGTCAGTACAAAGTTTGCGTTCTTGGGGAAGCTGGCTGGCTCAGTCGGTAGAGCATGTGACTCTCGGTGTCGGGGTTGAGAGTTCAAGGCCCATACTGAGTGTAGAGATTACTTAAAATAAGCAAATTTAAAGAGGTTTGTGTTCTTCCTACCATCTGTGTTTCTTACAAACAAGTGAATGGTTTTGTATCGAATGCTTAGTAGTCAAATGTGTCTGTGCTGTAAAGTAGCTTATTAGTGGCACACGAATCAGTCCAGTTCAGTGGAGCAGGAGAGAGACTCCAGAAAAGAGCTCAGTGAATGATAGCCACTGTCTGATTAATCATTCAGGAAACTGGCATTAGGGTCACTACGTTAATATGATTTTTACGTGGCCTTAAAGGTGTTGAAGTACTTTTACGATTAGGAAAATCAAAAGGATCTTAAAACGATCATGAAACAAGAAATGAATGTCTTCCAAATGGAACATCTTCATCAAACACTTGTAGTGAATTATTGACACCGTTCAGGCCATGGAGTGTGTTAGGAATTCGCTGTTAAGAGGTTTCCACAATACGACTGACGACAAAGTTCATTAATTTCTTTCCACCCTACTTGTCCCTACTGTCTCATTGCCAGACAGAAGTGGGGCTGTTAATCACTACTGTTTTGCTGTTACTTTTGGAACTTTGCTCTATACATGACTGCTTTATCCTAAGTTATACATAGAGGGACTTTGCACTTAAATCGAACGGGTAAAATTGGACAAAATACCCTGCAGATTGCCCTACTACCGAATGGATGTCACTAGTATAGGATTTGTTAGAGGCCCACGAATACACTCAGCTTATCCTTCAGAATACTACGTTGTACTTTTTAAATAAAATCTTATGCGTGGTGTAGACTTGATTTCCCACATGTAGCTGATGCTCTCTATTCTAAGAACACTGTGGTAATAGAAAGGAAATGAAGTGCAGTGGGCTTTATCTTTAGAATGTCCCTTGAAATAAAGCAAATCGTACTACAGGAAAACAAGGGTGTGAAATGCATTTTCCCATCACATTTTTTTATCACCCTAGCCTATAGGCTTTTATTGGTTTATATTTCATATTTACTGCTTAAATCGATTACCTTTGTGTTTTAAGGACGGGACCTGGAAGCTGATCTCCAGGAGCTGCCTCAGGCAAAGGCTGGGGGTATAACTGAAGATGACCCTGATGCAAGGGGCCAAGTCTACCCATCTTAGAGCCCATTAAAATGCCGGAAGCAGGTATGTTATCCAATGACAGTGCAAAGTATGAGGGTCTTTTCCTGAATATTATATCTTTACGTATGCAGATATAACTTTAATGATACATTTCTAACAGGGGTTGCATATGAAGATTACTTTCCCAAGTAGTTCAAACATCCTGCCGGCCTGACTTATACACAAGTAGAGATAGAAACAAATTGGGTCAAAGCCTTATTAAATCATACAATATGAAACCATTTTCTTTTTTTGAGTATAAATACTTCAACGAACTGCTAATAATATTCAGATCCTTCTGTAAGTTCTGCTTTTATCAAACAAAGAATTCATTTGGATTGAATATCAGTTTGTATGAAATATGCTGAGGCACTGAGGTAGGTTCTACCCGCGGCTGAAATATAACATGTATGATTTTCTTACAGTCCCTTAACTTCTGAACCCATCTTTAACTCATATATATTGAATTGAATTCTGATATATTACAATCATTTTTAATGCTGATATTTGTATTCTGGGGTTCTGTTGGTTACATAGAATACAAAGATGTTGCATTTTGCATGATTTTTTTTATCAGATAACATCTTTGGTCAAATTTTAACATGTGAATTTAAATTTGGCTGCCACCGGGAACAACAAAACATAATGGTTGCTGTTTGTGTTTCTCTATGGCGATCTGGACCCCTATTCCTGTTTTTGGTTTCAAATGTTTGTTTAATTTCTATGTAGTTAACGCATAGTGAAATACTGGTTTCAGGAGTAGAATTTAGGGATTCATCCCTTACCTATAATACCCAGTGCTCATCACATCCGGTACCCTCCTTAACACCCATCACCCATTTAGCCCATCCCCAACCCATCTTCCTCCATCAACACTCAGTTTCCTCTCCATAGTTAAGAGTCTCACGGTCGGCTTCCCTCTCTCTTTTTTTCTGTCCCATATGTTGATCTGTTTTTTTCCTTAAATTCTACCTGTGAGTGAAATCATGTTATTTGTTTTTCTCTGACTTACTTTTTTCATTAGCATGATATACTCGAGGACTTCCACATCATTGCAAATGGCAAGATTTCATTCATTTTCATGGCTGAGTCATATTCTACTGCACACACACACACACACACACACACACACACACACACACACACACACACGTTTTCTCTATCCCTTCATCGATCAGTGGACATTTCGGCTCTTTCCATAGTTTGGCTATTGTTGAAACTGCTGCTCTAAACATTGGCGTGTTTGTACCCTTTGAGTCTGTAATTTTGTGTGCCTCGGGTAAAAACCTCATAGTGTAAATGCTGGGTCACAAGGTAGTTCTATTTTTAACTTTTCTAGGAACGTCTATACTGTTTTCCACAGCGGCTGTCCCAGTTTGCATTCCCACCAACAGCGTAAGAGGGTTCCCCTTTCTCCACATCCTCACCTACATGGCTCGTTTCCTGCTTTGTTAATTTTACCCATTTGACAGGTGTGAAGTGTGTGACCATATAATCTGTTCGAGAGACTGGAACGCCGTTAAGGCCAACACCGTTAAGGCAAACGGTTACCCTACTGAATCAATGACGTAAGGGAAACACTAGCTGACAAAAACAGCTTTCCGCTTAACCAGAACAAAGAATAACTTACATGTGGTCCTCATTGCTCTACTCCCATCACTTACGCAGTAACCAACTTGGCATTATTCCTTCGGCATCATATATTCACAATATTATTTCAAGTTGAGGCCTCTAAGTGATACTTACGTGTGCATTTTTGTTTTTCAGCTCTTTGCATGTTGCTTGGAGTTTTTGTAACCTATATTCGCCTTTGGCTCTCCATTTAAAACTACCTTTTAATAGGCTCATTTCATTTTGTGTGTTGTGAACCTGAACTGTATTTTTGTATTATTGTACCAATAGAAAGTGGGGTGTGTTCAAAAAATATTGGTAAATTATACGCTTGGAATTCTATCTTATACAATGAAAACTATAATGTCCTTCCTGTACCATGAATTTAGTCGACATACGATTCTGCTGAGTAGTATTTCTAACTGTTACATCTACCTTACAGGTGAAGGACTACTCCAGATTGAAACAAGGACAAGCTGAAACATGCAGACTACTCTTATGTGGGGTACTTCACTGTTGTAGTTCTCTCAATAAAGTGTTACAGACGTTCCACAAAGAATCTTTTGAAATCTGTGTTAAACTTATCCCAAGTAGGGGGTGCCTGGGTCTCAGTCCCTTAAGCAGCTGACTCTTGGTTTCAGCTCAGGTCATAATTCATTGGTCATGGGATGGACCCCGAGTCTGGCTCGATGCTCCTCGGGAAGTCAGCTTGAACGATTCTGTCCCTCTGCTCCTGTTCCCTCCCTCCCTCCCTCCATGCCTCCCTCCCTCTCTCCCTCTCTCTCTCTTAAATTAATAAACCTTTAAAGGAAAACTTATTCTGAGTAGTCGATGCTATCAAAATTAGGTCACTTTTTGAAATGTTATAGTCCGATTGAGCTGATATACACAGATATATCTGTACATTGAATTTCTGTCCAGCAACCATGCTACGTATGCTTTAATAAGTGTACATCGACCTCCGTTTTGAGTTTCAACAGACACAATGATATCATCTTTGAACACTGACAGTTTGTTTCTGCCATTTTAAACCTTTCCCCTTTTTTTCTCGTTGGACAACATTGGACAGACCCACCCAGTACAAATTTGAAAGAACTGGCCACGATGGACAGCCTTGTCTTATTCCTGATAAATTAGATAATATTTAACATTTTGTCTATTTACTGTGAAGGAAAGGAAGTTCCATTCTTACTCTCGTTTACCATGAATATTTCTATTGAAAATATGTGGACTTCCAATAAACACTTGCAGTACATTTATTCAGATGAGTGTAGGATTTCCCTTCATTAATCTGTGAATGTGATGAATTACTTACATATTTTCCTATGTTTAAACCAACCATACATCACCAGGAGGGCATGGTCATGATATATTATCTTTCTGAATACTCTACTTCTTAATAATTTGTTTAGAAGTTTTACGACTATCCTCATGAGTGTCATTAGCAGACACTTTTATACACTGTCTTGGGTATTGGTATCAAGGCCATACTAGCTTCATAAAATGAGTTGGTATGTAAAACCTCTTTTCCGCTTCTCTGGAACTAAAGACTCTGGAAGGCTGGGAGTAACGTAGGACTAGACTTGCCCGTGTTCAGCTGTGTCTGGATCGCATCTCTCTTTTGTAGTCGGACCCTCTCTAAATGGCAGGTGACTGAACGGACACCTCCAGATTCCCATCCTTTGAAATTTTGTGAGGGGCCCATCTTCCCTGCAAGACACCTCTAATGATGCTGTCACTCCAAAAGCTACCTGCTCCAGTTTCTGTACTCTTACGAATCTTCTATACCCAGAAAGCTAAAGGTCATGGCTCTATTAACTACATAATTTTGATCTGTGCTGTCTGATTGTGAATAGCTGGCCAACCTCGACTTGTCTACCGTGAAGACCATAGGTCCATTTATTGGGCTTTTTAAAAAACAAGAGTTAGTATTAAAACTCTTATTTATGTTAGCCACTTCTTTCTCCTGGGTTCCATACATTTATAACCTCATTTAATCTTCACAAAAAGGTGGGTCACAGTGTACCCAAAACTTACGTCTCACTCTAATAAGGAGTAGATTTTGGGATTTAGTTCCAATTTAGATGTCCTTGGTCTTTCTCAAAGGAAATACTCCTGAAAATGTTGGCCAGGAAAGCTGACAGGTACATGATGATGATACTGGTAATCTGATGTTTACATAGAAGTTTATAGTAATTTCTTCTTATTGTTCGAGGTAAAGGTTTTGTGTTTTGGTTTCTTTTTCTTTTTTTTTTTACTTTAGAGGTTTTATCCTTCTTTTGAAGGAAAGGTTTTCCAAACTGTGGCACACAGATGTCACACGGTTTTCAGATGAAATCAGTGATTTGGAAAGAAGATTTAAATTTAAGTATGGGGGATAGGTAATACAAACATTTAAATTCTTAATATACTAGCACACTGAATTTACAGTGCTATAGAAAAATATAACTCTAACCCTAAAGCAAATTGGCACAGTTTATAGAGAGAAGTGTAACTCATGTCACAAGCTCCATGGCAAAACAGAAACAAAAACAACAGAGATCTCCTGTAAAATTTCTGAAATTTCTTGAATAGCTTTTAAAGGTGGGAACCCTGGGTGGCTCAGCTGGTTAAGCCTGTGCCTTTGGCTCAGGTCATGATCCCAGGGTCCTGGGAAAGAGTCGCGCGTCAGGCTCCTAGCTCGGCACAGGTCTCCTTGCTCAGCATCGGGCCCCTTGCTCAGCGTGGAGCCTGCTTTTCCCTCTGCCTGCCAGTTCGCCTTCTTGTGCTCTCTCTCTGACAAATAACTAAATGAAATCTTTTAAAACACTTTTAAAGGCAGAGACATAAGCCATTGCGATAGGTGTGATAGCTCATTGTAGTTTTTCATTGGCTTTTCCCCGACGATCAGTGATGTTGAGCATATTTTCACGTGTCTGTTGGCCGTCTGGATGTCTGCTTTGGAAAAATGTCTATCCTTATCTTTGCCTATTTTTCAAATAAATTCTTCATTTGGAGGGTGTCGAGTTTTATAGGCACTTTATATGTTTTGGATAGTAGCCATTTATCAAATGTGTCATTTGCAAGTATCTCCTCCCATCCCACAGGTTGCCTTTTCGTTGTGTTGTTTGTTTCCTTAGCTGAGTAGAAGCTTGTTAATTGATGTAGTCCCAGTCGTTTATTTTTGCTTTTGTTTCCCTTGCCTCAGGAGACATATCTAGAAAGAACGTGCTAGGGCTGCTGTCAAGGAGGTTGTGTTCTACTCTAGGATTCTGATGGCTTCAGGACTCACATTTAGGTCTTTGATCCATTTTGGTTTATTTTTGTGTATGGTGTAAGAAAGCGGTCCAATTTCATTCTTTTGCGTGTTGCTGTCCAGCTTCCCCAACACCCTTTCTCAGAGAGACTGTCTTTTGCCCTTCGATGGTCTTTCCTGCCTTGTCAAACAGGAGTTGACCATATAGGGGTGGTTTCCTTTCTCGGTTTTCTATTCTGTTCCCCTGATCGATGTGGCTGTTTTTGTGGCTGTGCCATCTTGTTCTGATTACTACACCTTTGTAATATAACATGAAGTCCAGAATTGTGATACCTCCACCTTTGCTTTTCTTATTCAAGTTTGCTTTGGCTCTTCTGGGTCTTTGGTGGATACATACCAATTTTAGGATTATTTGTTCTTGCTCTGTGGCAAATGCTCGTGGTATTTTGATAGGGATGCCATTAAATGTGTAGATTGCTTTGGGTAGTATAGACATTCTAGCAATATTTATTCTTCTAATCCATGTGCATGGCATAGTTGTCCATTTCTTTGTGGAATCTTCAGTTTCTTTCACCAGTGTTCTATAGTTGTCAGGGTACAGGGCTTTCACCTCTCTGGTAAGGCTTATAACTAGGTATTATATGGTTTTTGCAATTGTAAATGGGATTGACTCCTCAATTTCTATTTATGTTGTTTCATTGTTGATGTATAGAAATGAAACTGATTTCTGTACCGTGACTTTGTGTCCTGTGCATTTACTGAATGCGTGTAACTGTTCTAGCAATATTTGGGTGGAGTCTCTGGGTTTTCCACATAGAGGATCATTGCCTTCTGCAAATACTAAAAGTTGGACTTCTTCCTTGCCGATGTGGATGCCCTTGTTTCTTTTTGTTATCTGATTGCTGAGCCTCGGACGTCTATTTTTTTTTATTTAAATTTCATTAATGAACATGTAGTGTAATATTACTTTCAGATGTAGAATTTAGTGATTCATCTGCTGCATAGAAAACCCAGTGCTCTTTACAGCAAGTGTCCTCCTTGACGCCCCTCACCCAGATATCCCATTCCCCCCACACATCCCCTCTGTATCCCTGTTCCTATAGTCAAGAGTCTTCTCTGATTTCAAAAGATTCTTTGTGGAACGTCTGTAAAACTTTATTGAGAGAACTACAACAGTGAAGTACCCCACATAAGAATAGTCTGCATATTTCAGCTTGTCCTTGTTTAAATCTGGAGTAGTCCTTCACCTGTAAGGTAGATGTAACAATTAGAAATACTACTCAGTGGAATCGTATGTCGAGTAAATTCATGGTACAGGACGGACATTATAGTTTTCATTTGATAAGATAGAATTCCAAGCGTATAATTTACCAACATTTTTTTAACACACCCCACTTTCTATTGGTACAACAATACAAAAAGACAGTTCAGTTTCACAATGCAAAAAATGAAATGAGCCTATTAAAAGGTAGTTTTAAATGGAGAGCAAAAGGCGAATGCACTTTTACAAAAACTCCAAACAACATGCAAAGAGCTGAAAAAAAATAATGTACACGAAAGTATCACTTAAAGGCCTCAACTTGAAATAATATTGTGAATATATGATGCCGAAGGAAAAATGCCAAGTTGGTTACTGCTTAAGTGATGGGAGTAGAGCAATGAGGACCACATGTAAGTTATTCTTTGTTCTGGTTAAGCGGAAAGCTGTTTTTGTCAGCTAGTGTTTCCCTTACGTCATTGATTCAGTAGGGTAACCGTTTCCTTAATGGTGTTGGCCTTAACGGCGTTCCAGTTTCTCGAACAGATTATATGGTCACACACCTCACACCTGTGAAATGGGTAAAATTAACAAAGCAGGAAACGAGCTATGTAGGTGAAGATGTGGAGAAAGGGGAACCCTCTTATGCTGTTGGTGGGAATGGAAACTGGGACAGTCGCTGTGGAAAACAGTATAGACATTCCTAGAAAAGTTAAAAATAGAACTAACTTGTGACCCAGTAGTTACACTATGAGGTTTTTACCCGAGGAACGCAAAATTACAGACTGAAAGGGAACAAACACCCCAATGTTTAGAGCAGCAGTTTCAACAATAGCCAAACTATGGAAAGAGCCCAAATGTCCACCGATCGATGAACGGATAGAGAAGACTTGGAGGCATGCGTGCGTGCGTGTGTTGTGTGTATGCAGTAGAATATGACTCAGCCATGAAAATCAAAGAAATCTCGCCATTTGCAATGATGTGGAAGTCCTCGAGTGTATCATGCTAACGAAAAAAGTCAGTCAGAGAAAAACAAATCTCATGATTTCACTCATAGGTAGAATTTAAGGAAAAAAACAGATGAACATATGGGACAGAAAAAAATAAAGAGGGAAGCCAACCGTGAGACTTAACTATAGAGAGGAAACTGAGTGTTGATGGAGGAAGATGGGTCGGGGATGGGCTAAATGGGTGATGGGTGTTAAGGAGGGTACCGGATGTGATGAGCACTGGGTATTATAGGTAAGGGATGAATCCCTAAATTCTACTCCTGAAACCAGTATTTCACTATGCGTTAACTACATACAAATTAAACAAACACTTGAAAACAAAAATAGGAATAGGGGTCCAGACCACCATAGAGAAACACAAACAGCAACCATTGTGTTTTGTTGCTCCCGGTGGCAGCCAAATTTCAATTCACATGTTAAAATTTGACCAAAGATATTATCTGATAAAAAAAATCATGCAAAATGCAACATCTTTGTATTGTATGTATCCAACAGAACCCAGAATGCAAATATCAGCATTAAAAATGATTGTAATATATCAGAATTCAATTCAATATATATTATGAGTAAAGATGGGTTCAGAAGTTAAGGGATTGTCAGAAAATCATACACGTTATATTTCAGCCGCGGGTAGAACCTACCTCAGTGCCTCAGCATATTTCATACAAACTGATATTCAATCCAAATGAATTCTGTGTTTGATAAAAGCAGAACTTACAGAAGGATCTGAATATTATTAGCAGTTTGTTCAAGTATTTATACTCAAAAAAAGAAAATGGTTTCATATTGTATGATTTAATAAGGCTTTGACCCAATTTGTTTCTATCGCTACTTGTGTATAAGTCAGGCCGGCAGGATGTTTGAACTACTTGGGAAAGTAATCTTCATATGCAACCCCTGTTAGAAATGTATCATTAAAGTTGTATCTGCATACGTAAAGAAATAATATTCGGGGAAAGACCCTCATACTTTGCACTGTCAATGGATAACATACCTGCTTCCGGCATTTTAATGGGCTCTAAGAAGGGTAGACTTGGCCTCTTGAATCAGGGTCATCTTCAGTTATGTCCCCAGCCTTTGCCTGAGGCAGCTCCTGGAGATCAGCTTCCAGGTCCCGTCCTTAAAACACAAAGGTAATCGATTTAAGCAGTAAATATGAAATATAAACCAATAAAAGCCTATAGGCTAGGGTGATAAAAAAATGTGATGGGAAAATGCATTTCACACCCTTGTTTTCCTGTAGTACGATCTGCTTTATTTCAAGGGACATTCTAAAGATAAAGCCCACTGCACTTCATTTCCTTTCTATTACCATAGTGTTCTTAGAATAGAGAGCATGAGCTACATGTGGGAAATCAAGCCTACACCACGCATAAGATTTTATTTAAAAAGTACAACATAGTTTTCTGAAGGATAAGCTGAGTGTATTCGTGGGCCTCTAACAAATCCTATACTACTGACATCCATTCCGTAGTAGGGCAATCTGCAGGGTATTTTGTCCAGTTTTACCCATTCGATTTAAGTGCAAAGTCCCTCTATGTATAACTTAGGATAAAGCAGTCATGTATAGAGCAAAGTTCCAAAAGTAACAGCAAAACAGTAGTGATTAACAGCCCCACTTCTGTCTGGCAATGAGACAGTAGGGACAATTAGGGTGGAAATAAATTAATGGACTTTGTCGTCAGTCGTATTGTGGAAACCTCTTAACAGTGAATTCCTAACACACTCCATGGCCTGAATGGTGTCAATAATTCACTACAAGTACTTGATGAAGATGTTCAATTTGGAAGACATTCATTTCTTGTTTCATGATCGTTTTAAGATCCTTTTGATTTTCCTAATCGTAAAAGTACTTCAACACCTTTTAAGGCCACGTAAAAATCATATTAACGTAGTGACCCTAATGCCAGTTTCCTGAATGATTAATCAGACAGTGGCTATCATTCACTGCGCTCTTTTCTGGAGTCTCTCTCCTGCTCCACTGAACTGGACTGATTCCTGTGCCACTATTAAGCTACTTTAGAGTACAGACACATTTGACTACTAAGCATTCGATACAAAACCATTCACTTGTTTGTAAAACAACACAGATGGTAGGAAGAACACAGACCTCTTTAAAATTGCTTATTTTAAGTAATCTCTACACTCAGTATGGGCCTTGAACTCTCGACCCCGACACCAAGAGTCACATGCTCTACCGACTAAGCCAGCCAGCGTCCCCAGGAACGCAAACTTTGTACTGAACTACGAGGTGTATCTCCATGTGTCAAGCAGTCTTTGGCAAGCCACAATCCCTGAGCCTTAGTTTTCTCATTTATAAAATGGGGCTCCCATCCGTATGCAAACTGGCTTTATTCCACACGTTACAGGATACGTTGACGTGCCACTCTGCCTATTCTGTTGACTAGTGCTTACGCTTTTGATGAAATGAGTGAAAAGGACACACAAAAATATTCTAAGAAGAACAAATTAAACTAGGGAAGCGATGTATAGTTTTGTAGTTAAACATTTTCCTCTAATTTAGAGAGGACAGCATTTTCAAGCACACCGATTAATTCTCGAGGAAAAAGGGAAATTGGTTACGGTGAAGGACTACAGGAAGCTGCACACTATACACTCTTCACATCTTCAACCCGTTTTCGGGAAATGACTGAGAGTCTCTTCCAATGTTTTCTTTCCTCCTGCAATGGTTTGTCATAACGCATGATGCCCACATACACCCCCTGCCCCCACAGTCATTCTCCTTCCCTTTCCCTTCACCTTGAGCCACAGGTCCTGCTTCAACTTCCTTCCCTTGATCAGGCAGAATATCCTGACTCTCAGGTGGTGCCTCCCTTTTTTTCGGTTGCTCATCACTGGGTTGCTGCTCCTAAGGGTGTGTGTGTGGGTGTGTGTATGTGGGCAAATAAAAAGTTGGGTTGTTAATACATGCTAACAGTATAAACATACATTATACATTTTCATATCAAATAAGGAATAAGCATAACAACACTCCCACATCATGATTCTATGCGCTTATTCTTAAAAGTGACTCTTTCCACAGAGCAGCTACTCCAACAAAAGGTCGCCACAAGCACTTTGGATTCTCTTGTAAACTATGCTGGGATGGATATGCACAATCTGTCGTTAATAAGCATGAAAAGGAGCCATAGGGTGTATTTACACGGGCAAGAGAAATATGGAAGCCTTCTGGTTCAATGTTTCCCTCCCTTTATCAGCAGAGAAGCTTTTATCACTGCATCTGTAGGCCTGCAGCTCAGCAAAGTTTTCAGAGCAAAAAATGGAACGTAATTGAAAACATCCACACGGAAGTACTGACACCCACCTGGTGTTTAGACCCTGGATCATCTTTTCTTTGCTTGGATCTGGATCTGACTCGGGCACTCATAGTTCCCCCTGAAAGGAGAACACTGGTATTTGGAAAATGTAATGTAAAGGAGAGGCATACCACGTCCAATGAAGGCCAAAGGCTAAATTTTTGTTTTTACTTTGAAAGCACTCTGAGAGCCAACCTAGCATTAGTACAATGTACAAGCTGTGGTCACACCAAAGACACGGGCTGCAAGATCATTTACATCAGCCAGGCTGTCCGTGAAATCGCCCTATGGACAGGATAAAAGACAAGGCTTTGCCTCACGCCTGGATTCCCCACTATAAAGGCATTTGAGAAAACAGTGCTGGACATTCAAACCTGAGTCACTACTGCTTTGGTCACATTCCCATTTACTAGGCTCATTTTACCGCCTTAAATAACATTTGGCTGGAACGCAGGGAAAGAAATAAGCCTCTGCATACGGCCTCGGGCTCTGTTCGCACTCCAAGGGTTCAGGCGTGTAGTCGGCAACCTGACCCACGGGCCGGCTCCTGCCTCGACCACTGCATGGTGCACGACCAATCTCGCGGACCCAGTCACAAGCCCCCAGCGTTCCCCGCTACCTGGCCTTTTCTATACCGCCTGGTCGGCTCCCTGCCCCGTGTCCCACAGAGGATCCTGGACTCCGTGCTCTGCTGGCAGCTGCAGGTGCTCCAGGACTCCGAGATCTCCACTAACCGCCCCGCCCCGCCCGCGCTGGGCCTCGGCCCGTCTTCCCCTCCCCTCCTCGACCCACCATCCTCACTTGCCCTGGCCCCACCACGAGGACGAGCGCCATGGCAGCCGCGACGCCTGTGAGAAGGGTGCTAGCTCCTCGCCACTTCCACCTAGGACGCACAGATCTACCGTCCCCACCTGCCCGCAGCCCACTGGCTCTCTCCCCATCCTCGCTCACACTTAAACTCCTGGAAGGACTGATCTGGGGACCTACCAGTTGAATTGGGCTAGCGAGAAAGCTCACGGCACAGAGAACACGCCGCCTCGACGGCTCTCAACCCGGCTCACAGAGCACAGGGAACAATGCGCACGCAGCAATGCCCACGCCCAGTCAGAGTTGCTCACACCAAGGAACATGCGCAGTGTTCCCTCACAGCAAGCAGCATGCGCACTGTTCCCTCACAGCAAGGAGCATGCGCACAGCCTTGCCTGCGGGCAGGGTGGGTTGAGGTTTTCCCGCCTGTGCTGCTGCAGAGACTCTTAGCCGCGCGGCTAGCCGAGGGAGGAGAAGGAATGGGGCTTGAGCTTTCTGTTTTGCACACCACCCAATCTCTCTTAGGCAGCCAGATACTTTGGGGAGAGAGAGCCCCAGCTTACCCTTAGCGGACAAGGTGTCTCAGAAAAACCAATGACACATTGACGCCCTGGTGGCTCCGTCGTTTCAGCACCTGCTTTAGAATCAGGTCATGATCCCAGGGTCCTGAGATCCAGTCCAGCATTGGCCTCCTCCCTCAGCGGGAGCCTGCTTCTTCCTCTGCCTGCTACGGCCCCTACTTGTGCTCCCTCTCTATGACAAATCAATAAAGGAAATCTTTAAAAAAGAAGAAGAAACACCGCTGAGACCGAAATAGATATGAAGCATTTTAATCCGAGTTTGATACGTCCTTTGTTTAGTCATTTCCCCCATTGCTTTTGGGTGATGTGTCATTCTTGAATGAACTGGCTCACCTCTGTGTGGTAAATACATTAACATCTGTTCTCTTTACGTTTTTCTTGGCGCTACCACACGTTGAATACTCTGCACTCGTAGCTCCTTCCTCTGTAACTGCGTTCATTCAGTCGGTGTATGCTTTCAGAAATATCCACAGATACTGGTCCTGGGATTTAGGCTCCGTCCATGCTCACATGGCATGCAGCAGTAGTGTCTATGTTCCTCAAATTCTGTACTTCCCAATAAACCGCCAGGCCACTTCTAAGCAAAGCTGACTTTATCCCATAAAGGGAGAGCACTACCTGGACAGACTTAATAGAGTCTTGGAGGTGGCAGGGCAGGAGAGATATTTATTCAGATTTTGAAGTCTGCTATACAGCAGATCTTTCAATGTTGGAGGACGTTGTGATTAAGATTGGGTGAGAATCGTGATAGAATGCCTTAGGTTTGGCTGACACAAAGGAAACAATTTTTAAAGATTTTTATTTATTTATTTGAGAGAGAGAGAGAGAGAGAGCACAAGCATGGGGAGAGGCAGAGGGAGAGGGAGAAGCAGACTCCCCACTGAGCTGGGAGCCCGACCTGGGGCTGGATCCCAGGACCTGGAGATACTGACCTGAGCAGAGGCAGACGCTTAACCATCTGAGCCACCCAGGTGGCCCACAAGGCAAGAATTTTAAGACCAAAAGCTCAACGTTTCTTGTGGTTGAAAAATGTCCTTTCACACTTTTTATCGACGAGTTAATGGGTTTTTCAGGTAGTTCCCAGAACGTAGAAGTACGTTATTTGCGACCCTTGTGTTCCCAAGTGAGGCCTTGCTGGATTACTAAGTTTACGTTGATGTAGAGAGCAAAGTGGAGTCTGTCATGTCAAGCAGGGGCCTGTGTCAAGCAATGACCCAAGTAGGTAACGGTACTGCTGCTAGGAGGGATGGCCGGGACCAGCATCAGCTGACGCCCCAGCACTGATAACAAGCAGAACCAGAGGAGGTCTGCAGGGGCAGACCTTTAAATCCCGACTAAATCCCTTTAGAAAGGGGAAGAATTTTGCAGCAAACCGCCAGACTCTTCAGACATGACCCCTCTATGACTGACCACTGAGAAAAGGCAACTCCCTCCGATATCTGCGCCCGACGGATCTCTGAACAGAACTGAGATCCTTCACCGCTTGAACGTACTATGCGGTGATGCCCAGAGCTGCGCCGGACCAGAACGGACCGGACCGAGGCCTTGTTTCAACTGCCTGCCCACAGACTCACTTCCCCTTTGATTCACTAACTTCCTGCATCCTTGTGTTATCTCGCTTGTTGTGTGGTTTGTATTATGTCCTGCTCTGTGTGCTGTTTGAGAAGCCAAGTTTAATCACAGAGGGGAGTTGTCATTGAGTTTGGAATCCTGAACCTGCTTCATAATGGTGATTTACTTTGTTCTATGATTGCATAAAGTTGGGGAAAGACACAACCCCTGTGTGTGCTTTCACAGAGGGGTCATGACGGTTGATGTAACCAGGGGAATACGAACCCTTGCTAATGTAGACAGTCAGCTGTGTGCAGGTGTCCATTTTGATTACTTTGAGATAACTTAGTAGCTTTGTGTGGGAGGTGCACATGGAAGAGAGGAGAAGAGGGGGGCCCTAGTCAGAAAGTATCTTTTTCTGAATAAGTTAGGATATGCTGCTGAACTTAAGTGACTCCGATGTGGTCCATCTAGCTGGGCTTCTTCGAAGGAAGTAGCTTCAGTATAGCAAGGGAGGTCTCCCAGGCTCTCTGCCTCTTTCTCCCTGAGAAGCAGACTGAGTAGGAAATGTGATTCTTCTCAAAGAATATTTAAGAGTGAGAGTAGTCACAGTCCTCAGAGGTTTATTTTTTATCTCTTAAAATCATTGTCAGCAAGGAGACTATCATCACCGAATTATTCTGGCTGGCTCTTTCTCTTTTAGCCCCCGTTTTTGGGTGTGCGTAGCACTCAAGAAGGGCTCAAAGGTTGGGCGCGGTGATTTCTGAATTTACATTTTCTGGGAGCACCTAAATTGCAAACATTCAAGTTCCTGCCGTCGGATGCCTGGACAGTTAGTTGTGGGTTCTGAGGACCTGATGATGCCTGAACTGCTCCAGTCCACCTCACAGGCCTGACTTCAACCTGGTACAAAGATTTGGCTTTCTCCACCATTCCTGTTGGAGAAAAGTGTTGGGCAGCTCGTGATAGCGCCATAATTGGATTCAGGTTAAAGCCAGTTGTGAAGATGCTCCGGGGACCCCCAGGAAGCAGCGGCAAGTATCAAGGACACTGTAGAGGCGGGAAGAACTGCCCGACTGTTGCCTCCAGGAGCTGTGTCTGCGCTGCTAAGCACGGAGCAAGGGCTGAGAGTGCCAGAAAATCCTCTGCCTGGGGGAGGGCTTCATTTTTCTGCAGGACCAGAGCTTCTCTCCATGCAAGCAGGAGAATCTAGGAAGCAATTGAAATTCCCACAGAACCGAGGATAAGTGGGCATGGGGCAAGTTCTATAGATTCGGGGCGGCTGCCATTTTCCAGGGTAGTGTAGGCGGCTAGTAATTAAACTCACACTGTTTGCTGGTTGAGGTCAATTGGATCAATGTAACCGTGTGAAATGCAACTCTCACCCTGGCTTCATAAGGTGGGAGCGTTGTAGGAGATGGGGTCCTTTATTGCTAGGGCACAGAGTGTATGAGCTTTGGCCATCTTCTCCTGTCTTCAGACATCAACACTTCTGGTTCTCAGGCTTTGGTCATAGAGTGGGACTTACAACCCGTGTAAGGGTGCCTGGGGGGGCTCAGTCGTTAAGCGTCTGCCTTCTGCTCAGGTCATGATCCCGGGGTCCTGGGATTGAGCCCCGCATCGGGCTCCGTGCTCCACGGGAAGCCTGCGTCTCCCTCTCCCACTCCCCCTGCTGGTGTTCCCTCTGTCGCTGTGTCTCTCTCTGTCAAATAAATAAATAAAATCTTAAAAAAACAAAAGAAAGAAAAAAGCAAAAACCCCACAAAAAACAACAACCCCATGTAACCAGGCCTTTAGACGTGGACTGAAGTAGGCCACCGACCTTCCTTGTTGTCTTGTTTGTAGAGAGCCGACCGTGGGTTTTCTCACCCTCATAATCACATAAGCCAACTCCTGTAATGAATATCCTCCTCTTATATATGCCTGTACATCTGTATGTAATCCTGTTGGTGCTAGTTCTCTGCAGAATGGTTGACTACAGAAGGTTTTGGTGCCGAGAGTGTTTCTAGAGGACCCGGATGTTCAGGGTGGGTTTTCTGAATTGCTTGTTGGTTTTCTGCAATTGAGTGTCTAATATGATTACATTTAAAGAAGCTAATGGCTCGATTTCTAATAGGAAAAACAGCACCGATAGTCCATGAATCGTTGTTTACAGAGATACACAAAATATGTGCATTTGACACTCCTAAACAACCACTTATAAGAAGCAAGGAGTTTCGTGACTCTGTATATGACAATGAAGAGCTGCAGAGTAGTGTGTTGTTGGGGTCCAGGGCCCAAAGCGGCTTCTGAGGGCCAGAAAGAATTCTTGAGACATCTCTGGTGCAAAAGAAGGTGGTTTTATTAAGGCAAGGGGACAGGTCCAGTGGGCAGGAAGAGCTGCTGCCCTGGGACTGGGAGGAGCAACTGATGATATACTTTGGGGTTGGGGGAAGTAAAGATAAGGGAAGCTTCAAAAGGATTTTCATATGCTAAAGAAGACTCACAAGAAACCTGAGGCCTTGATGTTGTCAAACCAAGATTGTTTTTCCCTCAGCAAGGCATTAACTTCAAGACTGTTGGGAGATTCCTGGAGGTACATTATACTCCGCCTGTCTCAAGGATTTGTCAGTGGGCTGCCAGTTAGAAGGACATCTAATTTTACCTACATTTCCTTCTGCCTTTGTTTCCCACATCACCGCCGCTGTCTAATAAACATAGCTCACATTCCCCGACAGGAAGAGGTTTAGCTTACCTGCCCTAGCAGGAGGAAAGAAGAATGTCTCTTTGCCCAGCAACAGCCCATCCCATGAAGACCACCACACTCAGCCAATGGCAAGCTGTAGAAACCCCTCCCAGCTTCCTCTTCTCCACTGTAAAAGCAAGACTCTCTCCTATGATCTCGGCACTTACAGAGGGGTTGCCTGGTTTCCTTGTCCAGAATTGCAAGTCCTCTGCTTTTCCTGAATGAGGTCATTTTGTTGGTAAAAAAGAAAAGAAAAAAAAAGCTGGTTCTTTTGTGTTTTGAAGGTCAACCATACACTCCTGGACATTGATACTCTAAATCTTTCTTCTAGTCTTCCCAAAGGGACCTTTTAGTAGGGTGACTGGACACTGGGAAAGAGGAAATGATCACAACTTTTCGGGACTGCTGGACACCGGTTCTGAAGTGCCACTGATTCCAGGAGACGCAAAGAGACTCTGTGGCCCTCCAGCCTGAGCAGGGGCTTATGGAAGTCAGGTGACCAATAGGCTATACTGTCAGTGGATGGGGAACATTCAGTGTGAGATATTCATAGTACCATCTGTCATCAGTGCGTAAGTGGAAACCAAGTCAATAGCAGTGAGATATCCCGATGTGTCGGGAGTGGATGGAGGGTCACACACACAGTGATGTGTCCTCCCCCAACTTGTAGTTGCGGCAGGAATCAAACGTTAGGAATGCAACTAGCCTCTGATTCAGAAATATAGGCCTAATGTAAAGGTCGATTTTAGATGGTCCCCTCAGCGAACCAGTCCTTTTCCTGGTGCAGTGTCTTGGACAGTTCAAGAGGCTTCCATGATGTTTCCCTAGTTCTTGGGCTCACAGATGGGTGTCTTCAATCTGCAACAGTCCCTGAGCCTCAGTCCTGTTCACTCAGCCTGGGCCTGCTTTCAGTGCAGCACAGCTCCTGCTGAGGCTGAAAGAGCCCACAGCAGGCACATCAGGTTTCAGTACAGAGTCAGGTCAGGGAATCAGGATCTGTGAAGCCAGCGTTGCAAAGAAGCCAGAAGCTTTTCTTTGGCAGCAGCAGCAGCAAAGGCAAAAAATACTTCAAGCTGGACAGCCCTGCCTCAAGTCCAAGCCACAAGCAAGGCTACCCTGAGCCCCATTTATCTTGTCAGTCATAGAATCCAATTGCCCCACTCAAAAACATGCACACCTGGCTGACAGATCATGACTCTGTATGCACGAGATAGCTGATCTTACAGGCGTTCACTAAAAACTGAAAACTGCTTTAAAACCCCAAATTTTATCTCCATCTGTATATTGCCACCCTTTTATATTGTTTCCCATTTTACAGAGGCAACAATCTGAGTAAAAAGCATTAGTTATTGGGACATGTTTTCTTCTTAATATTCGCAGAGCCAAAATTCCAATCTGCTCACCTGAGTCAAACACAAGTTAAGACACGAAGTCCCTTTAGTATCTTTTTGTTTCTATTTTCCCTGATAGGGATGGTTCCCTCAGCATTTAAGGTAATGCAAGTATATATGACACTTTACATCAATTTTATCATATGTCCATTTGCACCAGCCATAAAAAGAACCAAAACAAATACTTACTGTTAGATCTTATTTTTTTCTTTTTCGGTCTCTCAGAATTATAAGATTTGGATTATAGATGGCAATGGAGATCCTCTGGAATGCTGGGAGGTAGCCTCAGGAGAAGCAAGAACGCTGAAGTCGAGGCTGGAAAACTTTTCCCGTTTCCTTCTCGGTTATCTAAAGGTTTACTCAAACCCAGAGAATTGGCTTAATTTTACCAGCGCCCTTGGAGGAGAGAGAAACTAAAATTTTAACTTCTTCTTCTTCTTCTTTTTTTTTTTTTTTGCCCCCCCCCCCCCCCCGAAGGTTACCCTTGTGTATTTTTGAAAACCTGTTCTTCTGCCTGGAGGACAGAAGAAAAAACAAATTTGTCACCTGGCTATGCTGTTTTTCTCCCTTCAGGAAAAGTTTTAACAAGATTTAAGCCATTCATGACGAAAGCATTCCGCAAACGAGGAGGAGCCGAAGGACGATCTATAAAGAGCAACTACAAAAATCCCACATCTTACACCATACTTAATAGAGAAAAACTACTTGTTTTTCTCTAACATCAAGAACCAAGCAAGAAACTGGTGTAGCCACTGTGGAAAAGAGTATCGAGGTTTCCCAAAAAGTTAAAACTAGAACTACCCTACAATCTAGTAATCGCACTATTGGGCATTTATCCCCAAAATACGCAAACACAAATTCAAAGGGATACCTGCAGCCCTATGTCTCTAGCTGCATTATTTACAATAGGCAAATTATGGAAGCAACCCAAGTGCCCATTCATAGGTGAATAAAGGAGATGCTGCAAATATACAGAACGGAATACCACTCAGCCATAAAAAGGAACAAAATCTTGCCACTTGCCACAAAACGGATAGATGTAAAGGGTATGATTCTACGTGAAATAAGTCAGTCAGAGAAAGACAAATACCATAGATTTCACTCATATGTGCAATTTAACTAACAAAACAAACAAGTAAAGGAAAGAGAGAGAGAGAGAGAGAACCAAAGAAACAGAGTCTTAACTATGGAGAACAAACTCATGGTTACCAGAGGGGAGGTGGGTGGGAGAATGTGTGAAATAGTGGGTGGGGATTAAGGAATGCACTCGTGATGAGCACTGGGCAATGTATGGAAAGGTAAATTGCTATATTGTACACTTGAAACTAAGGTAGCACTCTATGTTAGCTATACTGGAATTAAAATTAAGCAAAGGATATCTTGTGTTCGTGAATTGAGAGCGTTAATGCTGCTAAAATGCCTACACTACCCAAACCCATCTATGGAGTCAATGCAATCCCTATCAAAATGTGAGTGGCATTTTTCACAGATAGAAAAAATACAGTCCTGAAATTTATATGGAGCCACAAATGTCCCCAGTTGCCAAAGGCACCCCGAGAAAGAAGAATAAAGATCGAGGCATCCCACTTCCCGATCCAAACTAGCATTATAAAGCTCTAGCAACCAAACTAGCATGGTACTGGCTAAAGAAAGATACACATATACCAAAAGAACAGAATGAGGAGCCCAGAAAGAAACCTACGTATACATGTACAGCCAACTAAGATTTGACAAAGGAGTCAAAAATATTCATGCGTAAAGATGGTCTCTTTAATAAATGGTCCTGAGAACACTGGATACCTATATGCAGAGCAATGAAATTGGAGCCCTATCTTACACCACTTGCAAAAATCAACTTGAAATGGAGTGTGTTGGAAACAAAAGACCCGAAATTGTAAAACTCCTAGAAGACAACACAGTGAAAAAGAAACTTGACACTGGACACATTGACAGTTCCCAAATGAGAGTGTTCCAGCATTATCCTATAAACAAACAGTCACTCTTTGTGATCCAAATTTCAGTCCAGAGACTGCGTATGGCACCTAAAGCACTAGCAATCTAAGCACAAAATTAATAAGTGGGACTGCATCGAGCCGAAAAGCTTCTGCGTGGCAAAAGAAGCAATGAACAAAGGAAAAGTGAACCTACAGAACGGGAGAAAATATGTATAAATATTCTACCTGATACGGGCTTAATATCCAAAATACAGAAGGAACTCGTACAACTCGGTAGCGTAAAAGAAACAGTCCTATTTTTTAAAAGGGGCAGAGGAACTGAATAGACATTTTTCCCAAGAAGACATGCCAATGGCCAATAGATCATGAAAAGCTGCTCGGCATCACTAATCAGCAGGAAAATGCAAACCCAGACTACCACCAGGTATCACTTCACACCTCTCAGAATGGCTGTCATCAGAAAAAAGAGAACAAGAGCTGGTGAGGATGTGGAGAAAAGGGAACTCTTGTGCACTGTTGGCAGGAATGAAAACTGGTACAGACACTATGGAAAGCAGTATGGAGAAAATTAAAAATAGAGTAGAGTATCCAGCAACCAACTTCTAGGTACATGTCCAAAGAAAATGAAATCAGGATATCAGAGAGCTACATGCACTCCCATATTCATTGCAGCATCACTCACAATAGCCAAGATATGAAAACAACCTAAGTGTCCAAAGAGGGGAATGAATAAACCCGATGTGGCATGCATATCTGATGGAATACTGTTCAGCCGTGAGAAGGAAGGAAGTCCTGCCATTTGCGAAAACGTGGATGGACCTTGGGGGCAGTATGCGAAGTGAAACAAGTCAGAAGAGAAAGATGACCACCGTATGATCTCACCTATATGTGGACTCCAGAAAAGCGGGACTTGTAGAGACAGAGTAGAATGGTGGTTACCACGGGTTAGGGGTAGGAGAAGTGGGAGATGCTGGGCAAAGCGTACGAACTTCCAGTTATAAGATGAATAAATCCTGGGGATCTAATGTACAGCATGGTGATTACCGTTAATTTTATTGTATTATAGACTTGGAAGTTGCTCAGCGTGTAGATCTAGTTTCTTTTTAAGACTTTATTTATGTATTTGAGAGGGGTAGAGAGACAGAGACAGAGACAGAGACAGAGAAGTCATGAGCAGGAGTGAGGAGCAGAGGGAGAGGGAGAAGCAGACTCCCCAGTGAGCGTGGAACTGGATTCAAGGCTCGATCCCAGGACCCTGAGATCGTGACCTGAGCCAAAGGCACACAGTGAACCGACGGAGCCACCCAGGCGCCCCTAAGGGAGTAGACTTAAGTGTTCTCACCACAAAAAGAAATTGTAATTATGTGATGGAGTCGAGGTGTTAGCTAATCCAATGCTGGCAATCGTTTCATATATCTCTCTATCGGGCTGTCTGACTGTCAATCTAGCTATTTTATATCCAGCACTCTCTGTCTGTATTTTCCTCTTTTGTACTCCTTAAAATTGCTCCATGTTATATGTTATTTACATCTCAGTAAATCTGGGGGGGGGGGGGAGGAAAGAACCAAACAAGGATGTCCACTTTCACCCCTGCTATCAACATTATACTGGAAGTCGTAGCCAATTAGCTGAGGCCAGAAAAAGAAATAAATGGCTTACCAGTTGGTGAAGAGAAAAAACAACTCCAATTCACAGATCATATGATGGTCTACATAGAAATATTTTAGAGACTGTATGAAAAATACGCATAGCAGTAACAAGTGTGTTAATGAACATTGCAGGATATGAGTTCAACAAACAAACCAACAAACAAAAAAACAAGCACCTTCATATTTCTAAAAACTAGCAATGAAATATTGGAGGCAACACTTTAAAAAATCCACAATTCCATTTATAATAGATCCATCCCCATCTCTACCAAAATATGTGCCTGTTCTGCATTCTGCACAACCACATTCAACAACTTCTGTGAAACTCTATTTGTGTTATGAAGAGTGAAGGAGTCTCAAAAGATTACACGCTCTATTATTCCACTTATATGATATTCTCGAAATGACAAAAATCTAGTAACGGAGTACCAATAAGTGGTCATCGGGGTCCAGACGTGGGGTAAGAGAGTGAGCATACAGGGGCAGCATAAAGAACTTGGGAAGTTCTGAAGGGTGACATAAAAGCTCTGTATACTGACTGCACTCCTGATTATGTGAATGTGGACATGTGTTGTAATTCATAGAACCGTATACGAAAATGTGAATTTTACTACGTAATTAACAATAGAAAGTTGCCTGTTAGGCAGGATAGAATCCTTGCTTTTGTGTAAGACTGCTCCAACATGGCTGTATGAATGACTAAACATTAGTTTGTTAGCTTTTGAGCTAGACACAAAGTGGATCCTATAGTGTGTCCTGTTTTGTATCCGTTTATTTTCCCCCACTCATCATTATGTCTCTGGGGATTTAGTTCATTCTTTTTCACAGCTGTGCGGAATTCCATGGTGGGAATCTGGCACAATTTATTGATATGTTGCCCTGTTGGTGCATGATTGAATTATTTCCAATTTTTCTCTACTCCAAGTCGAGTTTATATATAAGCATTATTGTATGTCCAAGAGAGCACACCACAACTAGCATAAGAGGGCAGAAACCTGAATTGCACACTACTTATCCATCCAGTCGAAGAGCACTGAATACACTATGCCTGAAATAAATCATGGGATATCATCAAAATCATTTCAGAACATGCGAACCACCCTTTGGATAAGTTACACTAGCGTTAACCAGGGGGTGTTGTGAAGAGGACACACGACTGTATCAAGTGCAGTTGGGTCCAGTTACCAATGAAGCAGTGAGCTCCCTGTGCCTGTGTCGGGGTTCCCCATGGGCAGAGATGAGAACAAACAGGAAGGACCCTGTGACACAGATGGCTGACCACCACAGAGCACTACAGAGAGGACCTCAAGTGGCCCATGATTCTGATTTCAGAGCTTCCCACCTGCCTGACTGCGCTGAGCGCTTCCGGGGAGGCAGCCCCTGGCTGTGCCTGAGGAGGCCCAAATCACGGCTTCCCGTCCAAATCTGACCTGCTCCTCCTCTTCTGGGGCCAAATCAGCTTTCTCATCACTCCAGAGCCCTTTCCATTCATGAGCATGCCCTGTGTGTGGGGAGTGTAATCGTGCCCATCGGGCAGGTGAGGAGACTGAGACCCATGGAGGGCAGGAGCTGGGTCTGTGGCCCAGCAGCAGGTCAGTGGGCAGGTTGTGGGTGGGTCATTCCTCACCCCACAGCCGTACATCCCCTCGGGCCATCCAGAGCTTTTCTGCTACCTCCTCCTCAGGCCTGTGTCTCCTCGAGACCAGCAGGCCCCGTGCATCTACGTGCCCCAGCTAGGAGTTGTAGTCGCAGCATTCAGACCTTGGGAGGGGCCTGGGTGGAGGCAGAGTGCGCAGCTGGTCAGGATATGAATGGGGACCCAGGGGCTCTTTTCTAAAACCGGGCTCTGCTGGGGATGCTCCAGTGCCTTCAGGGTCCTGAGTGTGCCCGTCAGGACAGGCCAAGCTGGTAGCCCAATCTGTCTTGGGGTCCAGGCTACAGAGCAAGATGCTCTTGTGGAGAAAGGTTAAAATGCTAACTTTCAATGTGAAAAGGATGACTGATAATATAAGAACTTCCTATTAACCACAGAATTGTGCTTCTGGTAGGAGAAAGAAGAACAGGAGGAAGAGGAAGACCATCTGCGGAAGACTCTGAACAGCAGGGACTAAGACCGGGGTCCTCCAGGAGGCAGAGGCAACGTTGGCCCTAGGCTGCCCCTAGCTACCCACACACACAGAGGGAGGGTCCAAGGGACCTCCAGGTCAGGAGCTCATGCACCCTGAGGCCAGTGACCCTCTCAGGTGTGAATGATTCAGTGTGTGTTTCTCGTCTGTCTTCTCTGAGGCCTTCCTGGTCTTGGAGATGAGTTCCCCTTGCTGGTAAAACTATAAGGTGGACAGTCCATGGCTGAGCTGTGCCTGGTGACACCAAGACCTCACCAAGGCTTCAGTGAGGCTTCCTCGAATGAAAGGACAGGTCACTTTGACTTAGCAGAAAGCTCATGAATGGAATAGACTCATCCTGGACCACAGACATCCAGAATGGGAAGTGGAGGGGTTGTAGCATGTGAACGGGGACAGATGGGTGAGGGCTAAGAGCTGAGGACAGAGCGCAGGGGCCACCGTGAGATCAGGAACCTGGCCCTAGTAATGAGGAAGAACAGGGAGAGGAAGATCAGGAAGACTCCCCCAAGAGACAGTGAGAAAGAGATGAGACGTCAAAGACAGAGAGAAAATTTTACCTAAACCATTGCATTCCAAAGACATTCCACTGTCACCGTAGAGGAAATAGCCTATCAAGTAGGGAACCCATTCCTTATGCCTCTCTTCTTGATAGGAGGAATCAAACCTCACAAGATTTACTCAGCTCCCTGTGTCTCTGACAAGACTGTGAGGGTAGATGATAGTCCGTGTTAGCTTATATGCTTTTATCATTATTTATAGGGCGGAGTAGTAATCGTTGTTATTTATTAGAACAAAGTTCTGGGAATGTAACAAAAAGGATATTGACCCTTCATGAAAACTGTGGTCCCATCAGACTATTATGATCTGGGCTGAATGCCCATCAGAGGACAGTACAGGGAGTCAGCTAGTCAATGAAAAACATTTTGCATAATGAGCAGTAAAGATAGACATTGAATCCCTAACATAGTTTGCACGTAACTTAAAGATGCTCTATATGCTGTGGAGCAGGGATGAAAATGGTATTCACGTCATCCCAAAAGGGAGCACCTGTACATGAGGCCTGGCATCTGAAGTATGTCAGCGAAGGGCTGAAATGATAATCTGCCTTTGTTCGCTACTGTGGGAACAATGTCTGAACGGCACTGAAGGAGGAGCGTGTACCACCTGCCAGACCCTAACAGGACGTCTGGTCTATGGCTGATTTTAGGTTTGCCTTAGTCATCACTTTACATCTGTAAGATAATACAGATCGTATCTGCCTTCTACATTTCAATCATTGCTCATACTTCCGGGTGTTCAATGGAACCCTCATTTTATTTCAGAAGACGTATCAACTTAAAATGATCACGATCATCATTTCGGGGACTTATCATTTCAAACAGCCTGTATTGCACTCAGACCAACGACTTGATACCACTTCCAATTCAATTTTGTTTTCCACATTTTCAGTGAGGAAACAGGCTACAGAAAAAGCATCCCTTGATTCTATCAATAGATGCAGAAAAAGGATTTGACACCATCCAACATCCATTCATGATTAAAACTCAGAAAACAGAAATAAAGAGGAACTTCCTCAGCTCGATAAAGAACATCGACAAGAAACCTTCAGCTAACACTGGACTTAATTGTGACCTTTCCCTCTGAGGTCAGGAAAAGGCAAGGACGTCCCCTCTTGCTATTCAGTTTCAACATCCTACTCGAAGTCCTAGCTAACAAGGGAGGAAATTATAGATACTCTGATTGAGAAGGAAGGAACAAACTGTCTCTGTTTGCAGATATCATGATTTTCTTTGTAAAGATACTTAAAAGAATAAAAACCTGGTGGAACAAATTAGCCATTCTACCCAGTTTGAGGATACAAGGTTACCATAGCAGAGTCCACTGCTTTCTTCTATATCGGCCTAAGGAACTGGACTTTGGAATTAAGAACCCATTACCATTTACATTAGCACCCCAAAGAATGATCAGTTTGGTCTAAGTCTAACAAAATATGTACAAAATCTATATGAGGAAAATTACAACGGTCTGATGAAAGAAATCAAAGAAGAACGAAACAAATGGAGAGATAGTTCATGTTCATGGAAGGGGACTCAATATCGTCGACTTGCCAATTCTTCCCACTTTGTTGTATAGATTCAATGCATCCTAATCAAAATCCGGCAGGTTATTTTGCGCACATTGACAAACTGATTAGGAAGTTTCTATGGAGAGGCCAAAGACACAGAACAGCCAACACAATACTGAAGGAGGAGAAAAGGTTGGTAGCCTGACACTACCGTACTTCAGGACTTAGTATAAACTTAAGACAATCAAGGCAGTATGCTACTGGAGAAAGAATAGACCGACAGGTCAATGGAACAAAAGAGAAAGCCCAGAAACAGACCTCCATAAACACAGCCAACAGATTTATGCAATGGACCGAAAGTAATACGCTGGAGCAAAGAAGTCTTTTCGACAAATGATGCTGGAATATCTGGACATTCACGTGGGGAAAAATGAATTTAGACACAGACCTTATGCCCTTCACAGCAAATTAACTCAAAACGATCATAGACCTAAGTGTAAAATAAAAACTACAAAACTGAATGGGAGATGCCTTTGCATAGGCAATCCAAAACAGAGCAGAACATCTAGATGAAGATGGACACAGAGAACATTTCTTTTGATACAACCTAAAGGCATGATCCACGAAAGAAACAATAGATACGGTAGGCCTCATTAAAATTAAAAAAGTCTGCTCTTTGACAGACTGGCAGAAAATAGATGAAGAGGCATATCTGATAAAAGACTGTTATCCAAAATTTAGAAAGAATTCTTAAACCCCAAAATATGAAAATGAACACCCCGATTTAAACATAGGCAAAGACACGAACAGGGAAGTCACCAAAGAAGATACACAGATGGGAAATAAGCATATGAAAAGATGCTCAACATCCTATGCCATTATGAAATTGCAAAATAAACAACAACGAGGCATCACTGTACACTGAGAATGTCAAATGTTTGTGAAGACGTGCAGTAACCGGAACTCCCATTCGCTGCTGGTAGAAAGGCAAAGCGGCATAACCGTTTGGAATACAGAATACACGTTGCTCACAAAACTCAACACATGCTTATCCTACAATCCAGTAATCACACGCCTTAGTGTTTCCTCAAATTAGTTGAAAATTTATGTCCGCACAAGAACCTACACACAAATGTTTATAGTAGCTCTATTTATAACTACTCAAACTTGGAAGCAACCAACATGGTGGTTTCCTTTTTTGGGAGATAAATGTATATTTATCTAGAGATACGGCACATCCAGAGAACGGAATATTATCCAGGGCTAAAACAAAGGAGCCATCAAGCCATGAAAAGCCAGGAGGAACCTTAGATGCATCTCAGCAGTGAAAAAGTCAATCTGAAAAGGCTATACATACGGTAAGATTCCTACTATGGTGATCTTCCGTAAAAGGCAAAACTATGGAGACATTAAAACATTAGTGGCCTCGTGAGTTAGAGGAGAGAAGGAAGAACAGGCAGTGTGCAGAGCAATTTTACGACAGCGAAATAATTCTGTAGATACAATAATTGCACTTTTGATGTTTAGTTAATGTAGTTCAAGGTTTATGCCCACTCAGAAATCCTGTGGACATGACATTACTCATTTGTGAAAACTGTTAGAATGTACAGCACCAAAGGTGAATCACAACGTAAACTGTCGGTGGACGTTTGGAGGGATTATGATATATGGGTTCATCGATTATAGTTCATGCATCACTCTGACGCAGAATATTGTAAGTGGAGGAGGCTGTGTATGGGTGGGAGCGGTAGGTATGTGGCAACTCTGACTTTTGGCTCAAGTTTGCCGTGAACTTAAAACTGCTCTAAAGAGTAAAACTATTTTTAAAAACCTAGTGAGGAGTTTCTGCTTCTGGCTGCCATGGAGTTAGCTCACTGCTGCCTATGTCTCCCTGTGATTGTAACTGACCATTGTAGACAAAAGGCAAAAATAAAAAATAAAAAATAAATATAATACCACTTGCCTGAGGAGTCTGAAAAGGAAGCAAAAGCAGATGCCTTGTCGTAGACAGTGAAACCAGGGAGTAGGGAATGGTATAGGTTGTGTTACCCGTTTCCTTTCACACTTTTGTCTTTAACATTTCCCCGAGCCAGACTGCCTCACAGATTTGTGCAACAGCAGGGATACATGCAATTGACAGAGGAAGTGATACTTTGGGCCCAATTTACAGATGATTCTGCACCATATGCAGACACCACCTGCAAGTGGATAGCTGTGGTACTACAGCCCCTTTCTGGGATATCCGTGGAGGACAGTGCGGAAGGGTCAACCTCCCAGTGGGCAGAACTTCGAGCAGTGCACCCGGTTGTTTACTTTTCTTAAAAGATCAATGGACAAGGGCACTAGGGTGCCTCAGTTGGTTAAGCGCCTGACTCTTGAATTCGGCTCAGGTCACGATCTCAGGGTTGTGGGATCGAGCCCCCCGTTGGGCTCTGTGCTGGGCGTGGAGCCTGCTTAAGCTTCTCTCTCCCTCTCCCTCTGCCCCTCTCCCCTCCTCTAAGGAAAAGAGGAAATGGACGGAATTCTGATTATCTTCCAATTCACGGGCTGTGGCCAATTGTTTGGCAGAGAGGTCAGGGAAGTGGAAGGAACAGGAATTAAAATAGGTGACCAAATTCTAGGAAAGAGGTATGTGGATAGACCTCTCTGAGTAGGTGAGAAATGTGAAGGTATTTGTGGCTTATGTGAATGCTCACTAAAGGGTGACCTCAGCAGAGAGGAAGATTCTTTTTCTTTCTTTCCATTCTCTTTTCTTTTAAATTTCAGTATAGTCGCCCTACAGTGTTATATTAGTTTCAGGTGTATACTATCGTGATTCAACAATCCCAGACATCACCCAGCGCTCATCAGGACAAGTGCACGCCTTAATCCCCATCGTCTATTTCACCCATCCCCACCCCACCCCCACCCCCGGTAACCATCGGTTTGTTCGCTACAGTTAAGAGTCTGTTGGTTGGTTGTCTCTCTCTCTCAGCAGAGATGCATTTTACTAATCAAGTATATAAGATGAACTGTTCTATGGATATTAGCCTCTTTCCTCAGCCATCCTTGTCATTGCCCAATGGGCTACTGGACCAATTGGCCATGGGTCATAGAAGGATGTTATGTATTGGTTCAGCACTGGACTTCTACTCACCAGAGCTGACGTGGCTGAGTGCACCGCTGAGTGCCCATACCTGCTAGCAACAGAAATGATCCGTGTGTCTTTGATAAGGCACCCTCCCCCCAGGTGATCAGCCAGCTAGCTGGTGGCAGGTTTATTACATTGGACCTCTTCTATCATGGAAAAGCGGCATTTGTTCTTACTGGAATAGACACTTACCATCGACATGAATTTGCCTTCCCTGCATGCATTGCTTCGTGTCTAAACTAACAGCAGTGACTTACGGAATGCTTTTTCTGCCACTGTTGTATTCCGTGCAGCCTGATTCTGATGGAGGAACTAAGTTCACAGCACATGGTGTGAAGCCACGAGCCCCTAGTCATGCAATTCACTGGTGGTATCATGCTCCCCACTGTTCCAAGTCCGCTGGCTGATGCAACGTTGGAATGTCCTTTTGAAGACTCTGCTAATGGTGCCAGGTAGATGGCAATACCCTGTAGGAGTGGGGCAAGGTTCTCCAGGAGGCTGTATACCTGAATCAGCATCCAACACACGGGGCTATTTTTCCCATGGGCAGGAATCACGGGTCCAGGAATCGAGGGATGGAAACTGGCAGTGGCACCACTCACTATTAACCCCTAGTGATGCACTAGCACAATTTCTATTTCCTGCCCCCTGTGGCTTTATGCCTTGCTTGCCTAGAGGTCTTAGTTTCAATGGGAAGAAAAATGACAATGATTCCGTTGAACTGTAAGTTAAGAATGCTGCCCACCGCTTTGGTGCTAATACTTTCACGTAACCTGCCTTCCAGAGACGCTTCCCAGGGAAAGAACAGATGATGGCTAAGTTCATGTGTCAACTTGGCTAGGACAGAGTATTCACATATTTGGTCAAATACTAGAGGGGATATTGCTGGGAAGCTAATCTCTAGATAAGGTTAACATTTAAACCAGTAGACTACGAGTAATTCACATCACCTTCTATAAGGGGGCCGGGACTCATTCAGTCAGACGAAGACCATAAAAGAAAACAGGGCTGAAGTCACCCAAGGAAGAGAGAATTCTGCCTTCATACTGTCTTTGGATTTGGGCTGTAATATCAGCTCACATAGTAAGTTTTCCAGCCACTGTGTTGTTACCCACTTCTGGAGTCCCCAAATCCTTTTCCTTTCCTTTAATATTATTCAGAATTTTCTCTTTTTCCTTTCCCAAGTTTTTACAAAATTCCAGTGAGTTTACATACAGTGTAATATTAGTTTCAGGTGTAGGATTTAGTGATTCATCACTTACATACAAAGCCCAGTGCTCATCCTACATCCCCTCCTAAATCCCCATCCCCTATTTAACAGATTTCCCCCACCCACCTCCCCTCCAGTAACCCTCAATCTGTTCTGTATAATTAAGAGTCTGTGTCTTGGTTTGTCTTTCTTTCCCCTGTCCCATGTTCATCTCTTTTGTTCCTTATATTCCATACATGAGTGAAAGCACATGGTTTATTTCTTTCTCTGACCGGCTTATTTGGCCTAGCTCCATCCACGCCATCGCAAATGGCAAGATTTCGTTCTTTCAGAGTTTTCATTTGGTTGCCTCTTGCATTAATCTCAAACTCCACAGGCTTGCTTCGTAGAGAAGACCAAGTAGAAATGAGTCTCTGTCATTTTGTCCAGACCAAAAGTCGTATCTTGTTTTGTACAGAGTGCCACTTCTTTCATAAATTTTGGCACATCCCCGAAACAAAAGCTTATGTCTAATTCTTATTTCCTCAATGTGCTGAATAATGAAAGTCGGATTAGTACTTTCAAAAGTGAGAACTTACCCATATCACCCAATTTAACACACACCTATACTTCATCAATATGGAACCAACGGCTATTAAACCTCTAGTACTCTCTGAGTCATGCAAGAGACTGTATAATATGAAATTTATCGAGTGCCAGGGTTTTCCATGCTATAGTCCACATCACATTGATTTTTCATGTTATTTTTGAATAGGCATAGTGTGTGATCAAAACTGCTATTCCTTAATATACAGAAATCTTATTGTTCCACTGAGTATAAATATTAGTAGAAACGTACGGTCCATATGTTAAATGGATGGGTTTCAGTAAAAGAAAAATGTTGCCTCTACTTTTAGCAATGGTACTTCCTAGGAACAACTGCGTATGATTCTCATCCTGAAAGATGAAAAATTTCAACAGAAAACTAAACTATCTTTAAATGATTCAAATGGACATTTTCAAATGGTGAAAACCCAGCCTTTAAAACTAAGAATCCACTATATCGGGTTAGCAGAAGATTCCATACAAGCAAGGTCAGGACCAAGGCAGACCACAGGATTAGGGAGCTGAAAATATCAACATGAAGCTAGAGAGAAAAAAAGGTAAGGATTCAGGTCCAACACAGGTGTAAGTGAAGACAGGCAAGGAGAGAAAAAACAGGGAAGAAGCAGTGTGTGAACAAACAATAGCCCAGATTTTCTACAACTGATGAAAGGCATCCGTACATATCACAAGCTCTGTAGACCCTCCAGAAATAATGACAAAGATAGTCACCCCCACAGCATCAAATTTAAAGAGTGCTGATAACCAAACAGAAATTCATAAAAGTAAGCAGGTAAAAAAGTATACTTTACCTTTAAAGGTGAGCGATATCATAGAATAATGAAACCTAGGAGAAAATGAAATGGTAGCTTTCACAGTCTAGGAAACCAAGTGTCAATGTACGATTCTATAAGCAATAAAAATATTCTTTAAGACGAATTGTAAGTGTTCTCTCTCCCTCACAAACACACACACACTGATGAAATTCATCACCAGCAAGTGTGCACTAAGAGAAATAATATTAAAAGTTCTCCAGGCAGAAAAAATAGAACTCCAAAGTGAAACAGTATTATAGGAAATAAGGAGGAGCAAAGAAAGGTCATTATGTGAGTAAATATAAGAGAATATTGACTGCATCATCATTGTAGAAACAAAAAAATCATATTTTATGGCGTTTCAAGTATATGTAAAATTAACGTAATGTAAATATAAGGTAGAAGTTCAAGGGGAGAAATGAAGTTAAAGCATTCCACAAATCCTGCAGTATAAGGGAAGTAATAGAATTCATACTTTGCATTCGCTGTTAGTAATTATCAACACTGTATCAACTCAGGGCTGCATAGTGGAAGCTGTGTGATAGTCAATAAAAGAGAAAGGAAATACAGACTTAACAACCTCACAGAGAAAAGTGGAATCACAAAAAATATTGGAACGTTCTCATAAAGAGAAAAAGGGCCATAAGAAGTATGAATCAAAAGACGGTAACAAGTATTGTACTCCATGTCACCGTGAGGTTGAATCTAATATTATTGATTTATTTAAATTCAAGTGCTTAACGGATAGTGTAGTATTAGTTTCAGAGTAGTTTCACTTTAGTGATTCACCAGTTACATATAAACCTCAGTCAGTGTTCATTACATCCAGTGCCTCCTTACTGGACATCTCCCAGATAGCCCATCCCCCACCCACTGCCCCTCCAGGAACCCTCAGTGTGTTTCCCATAGTTAACTGTCTTTTATGGTTTCTCTCCCTTTCTGATGTTGTCTTATTTTACTTGGCCCTCACTTCCCGTATGGGGATCTACTTATTTTGATACCACATATGAAAATAATTTTAAACGGGTCAGGGTTAAAATTATAAGGGTGTAAATAGAACACACAAATGAATAAATATATGCATCCACACGGTCCCCTCTTTTACTTTGTTTTTTTTTTAAAGTTCGCTCCAAGCCCACTGTGGAGCCCGACACGGGGCTTGAACTCACGACACTGAGATCAAGACCTGAGCTGAGATCAAGAGTCAGGGGCTTAACTGACTGGGCCACACTGGCACCCCCTCCTAGTGCCCTGTTCTTGAAATGTGCATACTGCTTTCCTTTCCCGTTCTTCGAATATACCCTAAGGATACCGTCTTGACATAGAATTGTGGTGATAAGACTCTTTGGATGAAAGACCTCAATGTGAGACAGGAATCCATCAAAATCCTAGAGGAGAACATGGGCAGTAACCTCTTTGACATCGGCCACAGCAACTTCTTTCGAGATACACCTCCAAAAGCTAGTGAAACAAAAGCAAAAATGAACTTTTGGGACTTCATCAAGATCAAAAGCTTCTGCACAGCAAAGGAAACAGTCAACAAAACAAAGAGGCAACCCACAGAATGGGAGAAGATATTTGCAAAGGACACTGGAGATAAAGGGCTGGTATCCAAGATCTAAAAAGAACTTCCCAAACTCAACAACGAAAAAAGAAATAATCAAGTCAAAAAATGGGCAGAAGACATGAAAAGACACTTCTCCGAAGAAGACATAGAAATGACTAACAGACACGTGAAAAAATGTGCATCATCATTAGCCATCAGGGAAATTCAAATCAAAACCACATTGAAATACCACCTTACACCAGTTAGGATGGCAAAAATGGACAGGGCGAGAAACAACAAATGTTGGAGAGGTTGTGGAGAAAGGGGAACCCTCTTACACTGTTGGTGGGAATGCAAGTTGGTACAGCCACTTTGGAAAAGAGTGTGGAGGTGCCTCAAAAAGTTAAAAACAGAGTTACCCTATGACCCAGCAATTGCACTCCTGGGTATTGACCCTAAAGACACAGATGTAGTGAAAAGAAGGGCCATACGCACCCCAATGTTCATAGCAGCAATGTCCGCAATAGCCAAACTGGGGAAAGAGCCGAGATGCCCTTCAACAGATGAATGGATAAAGAAGAAGTGGTCCATATAGACAATGGAATATTGCTCAGCCATCAGAAAGGTGAATACCCAACTTTTACATCAACATGGATGGGACTGGCGGAGATGATGCTACGTGAAATAACTCCAGCCGAGAAAGTCAATTATCACAGGGTTTCACTTATTTGTGGAACATAAGGAATAGCATGGAGGACCTTAGGAGAACGAAGGGAAAAATGAAGGCGGGGGAGGGAATCAGAGGGAAAGATGAACCATGAGAGACTATGGAGTCTGAGAAACAAACAGGGATTCGGAGGAGAGGGGAGAGGGGGGATGGGTTAGCCCGGTGATGGCTATTAAGGAGGGCACGTGCTGCATGGAGCACTGGGTGTTATACGAAAACAATGGATCATGGATCACCACCTCAGAAACTAATCACGTATGTTGCGGCAACTAACAGAACATAATACAATTTTTTTAAAAAGAGTCTTTGGAAGCTGTATATGGCTGAACTCACTTAAATCCTCTGTATAAACTGTTTTTAATCTGATGTTAATTACCATACATTCTCACATCATTAGTTTTTGAGGAAGTGTTCCCTGATTCATTGTTTGCATACAACACCCAGTGCTCCATGCAGTACATGCCCTCTTTAATACCCATCACCGGGCTAACCCAGTCCCCACACCCCTCCCCTCTAGAACCCTCAGTTTGTTTCTCAGAGTCCATAGTCTCTCTGTACAAACTTTAAAGAATTGATGGACTGGCGTGGATATCTCCTAGTCTTTTGGACGCGGTAAAAAAGAATCGTAAATAAATTTCCTTGCTTCTTAACCTGCAACCCACCAATCTGAGGTGATCCACCTCTTTCTTGGGTTTATTCCTGCCCTCCTCTTATGGGGGGGTGGTGGTGCTAGGTTCAGATTACACACAGGAGGTTCCTCGAATAAGGAAGCAACACAATGGCATGAAACACAATGATGACAGAATACACACTTTGGTTAATGTGTACTAGTAATGTAAACTAGTATTTGACAAAATTACTCACTCGAATAAGCCTTAACAGGCTTCAAAGGAAGTAAGAATCGGTTGCCTGACAAGAGGAAAGTTAATGTAGGATTCAACATTAAAAAGAATGGAAAAATCTCGGACCAAGCCATACTCTGGTAGGTAACTTATGCTGAAAGAAATCATACTGAAAACTAGAAAATAGCTTTAATCCAATATTAATGAAGGTGGCCCACAACTTGTACTGAATGCAGATGAAGTCATGCTTGAGGATAAGGTATAGTCTAAAGTGCATAAACAAGAGAAGAAAGGGTGGATAAGAATTACTTCAAACTCTACGCCAACAAACCAAAAAAAAAAAAGGAAGAAGCTATTAAAAAAAGGATCCAATGATCAGTGCCTGGATAGCTCAGCTGGATATGCATGTGACTCATAGTTTTGGCACAGTTTATTGAGAGCAAGCCAAGCGACAGGCTCCACGCTCAGCATAGAGTCTGCATGAGATCTTCTCCCTCTCCCTCTGCCCCTTGCCCCACTTGGGCAAGCTCGCTCTCTCGATCTTTCTCTCTAAAATAAACTAACAAAAATTTTTGAAAAAGAATATCCGTGGTGCGGGGGTGGCTCAGTTGGTTAAGTGTGTGCCTTTGGCTCAGGTCATGGTCCCAGGGTGCTGGGATCGAACCCCACATCGGGCTCCGTGCTTGGCGGGAGGCCTGCTTCTCCCTCTCTCACTCCCCCTTCTTGTGATCCTGCTCTTGCTATCTCTCTCTCTGTTCTGTCAAATAAATAAATAAAATCTTAAAAAAAAACAGCCAATGGGAAAAAGATAGTCTCTTCAACAAATGGTGTTGGGAAACCTGGACAGCAACATGCAAAGGGATGAAACTGGACCATTTTTTTCACTATATACAAAAACAAATTCCCAATAGACTAAAAACCTAAATGTGAGACATGAAGCTATTAAAATCCTACGGGAGAATACAGGCAGTAACCTCTTTGACATTAATCATACAATTTTTCTACATATGTCTCCCAAAGCAATGGAAACCAAAGCAAAAATAAAGTATTTGGACTTCAACAAAATGAAAAGCTCCTCCACAGCAAAGGAAGTAATCAAGAAAACTAGAAGGCAACCTATGGATAGGGAAAAGATATTTGCAAATGACAGACCTGATAAAGGGTTAGTATCCCAAATATATAAAGCTCTTATGATACAGAATCCCCCAAACACAAATAATCCAGTCAAGAAATAGGCAGAAGGAAACAGACGTTTCTCCAAAGAACACATACACAAATGGCCAACAGACACGTGAAAAAATGCTCCACATCCCTCGCTATCAGGGAAATACAATTCAAAAGCACAATGAGATACCTCCTCACACTCGTCAGAATGGCTAAATTTAACAAGTCAGGAAGTGACAGATGTTGGTGAGGATGGGCAGATGGGGGAACCCTCTTACACTGCTAGTGGGAATGCAAGCTGGTACAGCCACTCTGGAAAACAGTAGGGAGGCTCCTCACAAAGTTAAAAATAGATCTACCCTACGATCCAGCAATTCCACTACTAGGTAATTACCCAAAGGATACACCCGTAGTGATCTGAAGGGCCACCTGCACCACAATGTTTATAGGAGGAAAGGCCACAGTAGCCAAAATACTGAGAGAGCCCAGATGTCCATCAATGGATGAATGCATAAACAAGTGTGGTGTATATATATATATATACAATGGAATATTACTCAGCCATCAATACACTGACATCTTACCATTTGCCGCAACATGGATGGAACTAGAGGGTATTATGCTAGACGAAACAAGGCCTTCAGGGAAAGACTATTATCATATGATTTCACTCCTATGTGGAAATTGAGAAACAAAGCAGAGGATCATAGGGGAAGGGAGGGACAAGTAAAATAAGAGGAAATCAGAGAGAGGGACAAACCATACAAGACTCTTGACTATAGGAACAGGGTTACAGGAGGGGATGTGTGGGGGGAATGGGATATCTGGGTGAGGGGCGTCAAGGAGGACACTTGCTGTAAAGAGCACTGGGTGTTCTATGCAACAGATGAATCGCTAAATTCTACCTCTGAAAGTACTACTACACTACATGTTCATTAATGAAATTTAAATAAAAAAATACTAGACGTCCCAGGCTCAGCAATCAGATAACAAAAAGAAACAAGGGCATCCACACCGGCAAGGAAGAAGTCCAACTTTCAGTATTTGCAGAAGGCAATGATCCTCTATGTGGAAACCGCAAAAGACTCCACCAAAATATTGCTAGAACTGTTACACGCATTCAGTAAATGCACAGGACACAAAGTCAAGGTACAGAAATCCGTTTCATTTCTATACACCAACAATGAAGCAACACAAATAGAAACTGAGGAGTCAATCCCATTTACAATTGCAAAAACCACATAATACCTAGTTATAAACCTTACCAGAGAGGTGAAAGCCCTGTACCCTGACAACTATAGAACACTGGTGAAAGAAACTGAAGATGACACAAAGAAATGGACAACTATGCCATGCACATGGATTAGAAGAATAAATATTGCTAGAATGTCTATACTACCCAAAGCAATCTACACATTTAATGGCATCCCTATCAAAATACCACGAGCATTTGCCACAGAGGAAGAACAAATAATCCTAAAATTGGTATGTATCCACCAAAGACCCAGAAGAGCCAAAGCAACCTTGAATAAGAAAAGCAAAGCTGGAGGTATCACAATTCTGGACTTCATGTTATATTACAAAGGTGTAGTGATCAGAACAAGATGGCACAGCCACAAAAACAGCCACATCGATCAGGGGAACAGAATAGAAAACCGAGAAAGGAACCCACCCCTATATGGTCAACTCCTGTTTGACAAGGCAGGAAAGACCATCCAAGGGCAAAAGACAGTCTCTCTGAGAAAGGGTGTTGGGGAAGCTGGACAGCAACACGCAAAAGAATGAAATTGGACCGCTTTCTTACACCATACACAAAAATAAACCAAAATGGATCAAAGACCTAAATGTGAGTCCTGAAGCCATCAGAATCCTAGAGTAGAACACAACCTCCTTGACAGCAGCCCTAGCATGTTCTTTCTAGATATGTCTCCTGAGGCAAGGGAAACAAAAGCAAAAATAAACGACTGGGACTTCATCAATTAACAAGCTTCTACTCGGCTAAGGAAACAAACAACACAAAGAAAAGGCAACCTGTGGGATGGGAGAAGATATTTGCAAATGACACATTTGATAAACGGCTACTATCCAAAACATATAAAGTGCCTATAAAACTTGACACCCTCCAAATGAAGAATGCAGTTAAAAAATAGGCAGAAGGTAAGGATGGACATTTTTCCAAAGCAGACATCCAGACGGCCAACAGACACGTGAAAATATGCTCAACATCACTGATCGTCGGGGAAAAGCCAATGAAAAACTACAATGAGATATCACACCTATCGCAATGGCTTATGTCTCTGCCTTTAAAAGTGTTTTAAAAGATTTCATTTAGTTATTTGTCAGAGAGAGAGTGAGCACAAGCAGGCGAACTGGCAGGCAGAGGGAAAAGCAGGCTCCACGCTGAGCAAGGGGCCTGATGCTGAGCAAGGAGCCCGATGCTGAGCAAGGAGCCCTGTGCCGAGCTAGGAGCCTGACGCGCGACTCTTTCCCAGGACCCTGGGATCATGACCTGAGCCAAAGGCACCGGCTTAACCAGCTGAGCCACCCAGGGATCCCACCTTTAAAAGCTATTCAAGAAAGTTCAGAAATTTTACAGGAGATCTCTGTTGTTTTTGTTTCTGTTTTGCCATGGAGCTTGTGACATGAGTTACACTTCTCTCTATAAACTGCGCCAATTTGCTTTAGGGTTAGAGTTATATTTTTCTATAGCACTGTAAATTCAGTGTGCTAGTATATTAAGAATTGAAATGTTTGTATTACCTGTCCCCCATACTTAAATTTAAATCTTTCTTTCCAAATCAGTGATTTCATCTGAAAAACCGTGTGACGTCTGTGTGCCACAGTTTGGAAAACCTTTCCTTCAAAAGAAGGATAAAACCCCTCAAGTCAAAAAAAACAAAAAACAAAACACAAAACCTTCACCTCGAAAAATAAGAAGAAATTACTATAAACTTTTATGTAAACATCAGATTACCAGTATCATCATCATGTACCTGTCAGTTTTCCTGGCCAACATTTTCAGGAGTATTTCCTTTGAGAAAGAGCAAGGACATCTAAATTGGAACTAAATCCCAAAATCTACTGCTTATTACAGTGAGACGTAAGTTTGGGGTACACTGTGACCCACCTTTTTGTGAAGATTAAATGAGGTTATAAATGTATGGAACCCAGGAGAAAGAAGTGGCTAACATAAATAAGACTTTTAATACTAACTCTTGTTTTTTAAAAAGCCCAATAAATGGACCTATGGTCGTCACGGGAGAGAAGTCGAGGTTGGCCAGCTATTCACAATCAGACAGCACAGATCAAAATTATGTAGTTAACAGAGCCATGACCTTTAGCTTTCTGGGTATAGAAGATTCGTAAGAGTATAGAAACTGGAGCAGGTAGCTTTTGGAGTGACAGCATCATTAGAGGTGTCTTGCAGGGAAGATGGGCCCCTCACAAAATTTCAAAGGATGGGAACCTGGAGGTGTCCCTTCAGTCACCTGCCATTTAGGGAGGGTCCGACTGCAAAAGAGAGATGCGATCCAGACACAGCTGAACACGGGCAAGTCTAGTCCTACGTTACTCCCAGCCTTCCAGAGTCTTCAGTTCCAGAGAAGCGGAAAAGAGGTTTTACATACCAACTCATTTTATGAAGCTAGTATGGCCTTGATACCAATATCCAAGACAGTATATAAAAGTGTCTGCTAATGACACTCATGAGGATAGCCGTAAAACTTCTAAACAAATTATTAAGAAGTAGAGTATTCAGAAAGATAATATATCATGACCCTGCCCTCCCGGTAATGTATGGTTGGTTTAAACATAGGACAATATGTAAGTAATTCATCACATTCACAGATTAATGAAGGGAAATCCTACACTCATCTGAATAAACGTACTGCAAGTGTTTACTGGAAGTCAACATATTTTCAATAGAAATATTCATGGTAAACGAGAGTAAGAATGGAACTTCCTTTCCTTCACAGTAAATAGACAAAATGTTAAATATTATCTAATTTATCAGGAATAACACAAGGCTGTCCATCGTGGCCAGTTCTTTCAACATTGTACTGGGTGGGTCTGTCCAATGTTGTCAAACGAGAAAAAAAGGGGAAAGGTTTAAAATGGCAGAAACAAACTGTCAGTGTTCAAAGATGATATCATTGTGTCTGTTGAAACTCAAAACGGAGGTCGATGTACACTTATTAAAGCATACGTAGCACGGTTGCTGGACAGAAATTCAATGTACAGATATATCTGTGTATATCAGCTCAATCGGACTATAACATTTCAAAAAGTGACCTAATTTTGATAGCATCGACTACTCAGAATAAGTTTTCCTTTAAAGGTTTATTAATTTAAGAGAGAGAGAGAGAGAGAGGGAGGGAGGGAGGGAGGGAGGGAGGGACGGAGGGAGGGACGGAGGGAGGGAGGGAGGGAACAGGAGCAGAGGGACAGAATCGTTCAAGCTGACTTCCCGAGGAGCATCGAGCCAGACTCGGGGTCCATCCCATGACCAATGAATTATGACCTGAGCTGAAACCAAGAGTCAGCTGCTTAAGGGACTGAGACCCAGGCACCCCCTACTTGGGATAAGTTTAACACAGATTTCAAAAGATTCTTTGTGGAACGTCTGTAACACTTTATTGAGAGAACTACAACAGTGAAGTACCCCACATAAGAGTAGTCTGCATGTTTCAGCTTGTCCTTGTTTCAATCTGGAGTAGTCCTTCACCTGTAAGGTAGATGTAACAGTTAGAAATACTACTCAGCAGAATCGTATGTCGACTAAATTCATGGTACAGGAAGGACATTATAGTTTTCATTATATAAGATAGAATTCCAAGCGTATATTTTACCAATATTTTTTGAACACACCCCACTTTCTATTGGTACAACAATACAAAAAGACAGTTCAGGTTCACAACACACAAAATGAAATGAGCCTATTAAAAGGTAGTTTTAAATGGAGAGCAAAAGGCGAATGCAGGTTTACAAAAACTCCAAACAACATGCAAAGAGCTGAAAAACAAAAATGTACACGTAAGTATCACTTAAAGGCCTCAACTTGAAATAATATTGTGAATATATGATGCCGAAGGAATAATGCCAAGTTGGTTACTGCGTAAGTGATGGGAGTAGAGCAATGAGGACCACATGTAAGTTATTCTTTGTTCTGGTTAAGCGGAAAGCTGTTTTTGTCAGCTAGTGTTTCCCTTACGTCATTGATTCAGTAGGGTAACCGTTTGCCTTAACGGTGTTGGCCTTAACGGCGTTCCAGTCTCTCGAACAGATTATATGGTCACCAACTTCACACCTGTCAAATGGGTAAAATTAACAAAGCAGGAAACGAGCTATGTAGGTGAGGATGTGGAGAAAGGGGAACCCTCTTACGCTGTTGGTGGGAATGCAAACTGGGACAGTCGCTGTGGAAAACAGTATAGACGTTCCTAGAAAAGTTAAAAATAGAACTACCTTGTGACCCAGCATTTACACTATGAGGTTTTTACCCGAGGGACACAAAATTACAGACTCAAAGTGTACAAACACCCCAATGTTTAGAGCAGCAGTTTCAACAATAGCCAAACTATGGAAAGAGCCCAAATGTCCACCGATCGATGAACGGATAGAGAAGACGTGTGTGTGTGTGTGTGTGTGTGTGTGTGTGCGCGCGCGCGTGTGTGCAGTAGAATATGACTCAGCCATGAAAATGAATGAAATCTTGCCATTTGCAATGATGTGGAAGTCCTCGAGTATATCATGCTAACGAAAAAAGTCAGTCAGAGAAAAACAAATAACATGATTTCACTCATAGGTAGAATTTAAGGAACAAAACAGATGAACATATGGGACAGAAAAAAAGAGAGAGGGAAGCCGACCGTGAGACTCTTAACTATGGAGAGGAAACTGAGTGTTGATGGAGGAAGATGGGTTGGGGATGGGCTAAATGGGTGATGGGTGTTAAGGAGGGTACCGGATGTGATGAGCACTGGGTATTATAGGTAAGGGATGAATCCCTAAATTCTACTCCTGAAACCAGTATTTCACTATGCGTTAACTACATAGAAATTAAACAAACATTTGAAACCAAAAACGGGAATAGGGGTCCAGATCGCCATAGAGAAACACAAACAGCAACCATTGTGTTTTGTTGCTCCCGGTGGCAGCCAAATTTCAATTCACATGTTAAAATTTGACCAAAGATGTTATCTGATAAAAAAAATCATGCAAAATACAACATCTTGGTATTCTATGTAACCAACAGAACCCCAGAATACAAATATCAGCATTAAAAATGATTGTAATATATCAGAATTCAACTCAATATATATTATGAGTAAAGATGGGTTCAGAAGTTAAGGGACTGTCAGAAAATCATACACGTTATATTACAGCCGCGGGTAGAACCTACCTCAGTGCCTCAGCATATTTCATACAAACTGATATTCAATCCAAATGAATTCTGTGTTTGATAAAAGCAGAACTTACAGAAGGATCTGAATATTATTAGCAGTTCGTTGAAGTATTTATACTCAAAAAAAGAAAATGGTTTCATATTGTATGATTTAATAAGGCTTTGACCCAATTTGTTTCTATCTCTACTTGTGTATAAGTCAGGCCGGCAGGATGTTTGATCTACTTGGGAAAGTAATCTTCATATGCAACCCCTGTTAGAAATGTATCATTAAAGTTGTATCTGCATACGTAAAGATATAATATTCGGGGAAAGACCCTCATACTTTGCACTGTCAATGGATAACATACCTGCTTCCGGCATTTTAATGGGCTCTAAGAAGGGTAGACTTGGCCCCTTGCATCAGGGTCATCTTCAGTTATACCCCCAGCCTTTGCCTGAGGCAGCTCCTGGAGATCAGCTTCCAGGTCCCGTCCTTAAAACACAAAGGTAATCGATTTAAGCAGTAAATATGAAATATAAACCAATAAAAGCCTATAGGCTAGGGTGATAAAAAAATGTGATGGGAAAATGCATTTCACACCCTTGTTTTCCTGTAGTACGATTTGCTTTATTTCAAGGGACATTCGAAAGATAAAGCCCACTGCACTTCATTTCCTTTCTATTACCATAGTGTTCTTAGAATAGAGAGCATCAGCTACATGTGGGAAATCAAGTCTACACCACGCATAAGATTTTATTTAAAAAGTACAACGTAGTTTTCCGAAGGATAAGCTGAGTGTATTCGTGGGCCTCTAACAAATCCTATACTAGTGACATCCATGCCGTAGTAGGGCAATCTGCAGGGTATTTTGTCCAATTTTACCCGTTCGATTTAAGTGCAAAGTCCCTCTATGTATAACTTAGGATAAAGCAGTCATGTATAGAGCAAAGTTCCAAAAGTAACGGCAAAACAGTAGTGATTAACAGCCCCACTTCTGTCTGGCAGTGAGACAGTAGGGACAAGTAGGGTGGAAAGAAATTAATGAACTTTGTCGTCAGTCGTATTGTGGAAACCTCTTAACAGCGAATTCCTAACACACTCCATGGCCTGAACGGTGTCCATAATTCACTACAAGTACTTGATGAAGATGTTCCATTTGGAAGACATTCATTTCTTGTTTCATGATCGTTTTAAGATCCTTTTGATTTTCCTAATCGTAAAAGTACTTCAACACCTTTTAAGGCCACGTAAAAATCATATTAACGTAGTGACCCTAATGCCAGTTTCCTGAATGATTAATCAGACAGTGGCTATCATTCACTGAGCTCTTTTCTGGAGTCTCTCTCCTGCTCCACTGAACTGGACTGATTCCTGTGCCACTAATAAGCTACTTTACAGGACAGACACATTTGACTACTAAGCATTCGATACAAAACCATTCACTTGTTTGTAAAACAACACAGATGGTAGGAAGAACACAGACCTCTTTAAAATTGCTTATTTTAAGTAATCTCTACACTCAGTATGGGCCTTGAACTCTCGACCCCGACACCGAGAGTCACATGCTCTACCGACTGAGCCTGCCAGCTTCCCCAAGAACGCAAACTTTGTACTGAACTACGAGGTGTATCTCCATGTGTCAAGCAGTCTTTGGCAAGCCACAATCCCTGAGCCTTAGTTTTCTCATTTATAAAATGGGGCTCCCATCCGTATGCAAACTGGCTTTATTCCACACGTTACAGGATACGTTGACGTGCCACTCTGCCTATCCTGTTGACTAGTGCTTACGCTTTTGATGAAATGAGTGAAAAGGACACACAAAAATATTCTAAGAAGAACAAATTAAACTAGGGAAGCGATGTATAGTTTTGTAGTTAAACATTTTCCTCTAATTTAGAGAGGACAGCATTTTCAAGCACACCGATTAATTCTCGAGGAAAAAGGGAAATTGGTTACGGTGAAGGACTACAGGAAGCTGCACACTATACACTCTTCACATCTTCAACCCGTTTTCGGGAAATGACTGAGAGTCTCTTCCAATGTTTTCTTTCCTCCTGCAATGGTTTGTCATAACGCATGATGCCCACATACACCCCCTGCCCCCACAGTCATTCTCCTTCCCTTTCCCTTCACCTTGAGCCACAGGTCCTGCTTCAACTTCCTTCCCTTGATCAGGCAGAATATCCTGACTCTCAGGTGGTGCCTCCCTTTTTTTCGGTTGCTCATCACTGGGTTGCTGCTCCTAAGGGTGTGTGTGTGGGTGTGTGTATGTGGGCAAATAAAAAGTTGGGTTGTTAATACATGCTAACAGTATAAATATACATTATACATTTTGATATCAAACAAGGAATAAGCATAAAGACACTCCCACATCATGATTCTATGCACTTATTCTTAAAAGTGACTCTTCCCACACAGCGGCTACTCCAACAAAGGTAACCACAAGCACTTTGGAGGCTACTGTAAACTATGCTGGGATGGATATGCACAATCTGTCGTTAATAAGCATGACAAAGGAGCCATAGGGTGTATTTGCATGGGCAACAGAAATATGGAAGCCTTCTGGTTCAATGTTTCCCTCCCTTTATCAGCAGAGAAGATTTTATCACTGTATTTGTATGCCTGCAGCTCAACAAAATTTTCAGAGCAATAAATGGAAGGTAATCGAAAACAGCCAACACGGAAGTACTCACACCCACCTGCTCTTTAGACCCTGGATTATCTTTTCTTTCTTTGATTCTGGTTCTGGATCTGGATCTGACTTGGCCACTCATAGTCCACACTGAAAGGAGAACACTGGTATTTCGAAAATGTACTCTAAAGGAGAGGCATACCACGTCCAACCAAGGCCAAAGCCTTAATTTTTTTTTTTTACTTTGAAAACACTCTGAGAGCCAACCTAGCATCAGTAGAGTGTACAAGCTGTGGTCACACCAAAGACACGGGCTGCAAGATCATTTACATCAGCCAGGCTGGCCGTGAAATCGCCTCATGGACAGGCTAAAAGACGAGGCTTAGCCTCACGCCTGCATTCCCCACTATAAAGGCATTTGAGAAAACAGTGCTGGACATTCAAACCTGAGTCACTACTGCTTTGGTCACATTCCCATTTACTAGGCTCATTTTACCGCCTTAAATAACGTTTGGCTGGAACGCAGGGAAAGAAAGAATCCTCTGCATACGGCCTCGGGCTCTGTTCGCACTCCAAGGGTTCAGGCGTGTAGTCGCGAACCAGACCCACGGGCCGGCTCCTCCCTCGACCTCTGCACGGTGCACGGCTAATCTCGCGGACCCAGTCACAAGCCCCTAGCGTTCCCCGCTACCTGGGCTTTTCTATACCGCCTGGTCGGCTCCCTGCCCCGGGTCCCACAGAGGATCCTGGACTCTGTGCTCTGCTGGCAGCTGTAGGTGCTCCAGGACTCCGAGATCTCCACTAACCGCCCCGCCCCGCCCGCGCCGGGCCTCGGCCCGTCTTCCCCTCCGCTCCTCGACCCACCATCCTCACTTGCCCTGGCCCCACCACGAGGACGAGCGCCATGGCGGCCGCGACGCCTGTGAGGAGAAGGGCGCTAGCTCCTCGCCACTTCCACCTAGGATGCCACAGATCTACCGTCCCCACCTGCCCGCGGCCCACTGGCTCCCTCCCCATCCTCGCTCACACTTAAACTCCTGGAAGGACTGATCTGGGGACCTACCAGTTGAATTGGGCTAGCGAGAAAGCTCACGGCACAGAGAACACGGCGCCTCGACGGATCTCGCCCCAGCTCACAGAGCGCGGACAGCAATGCACACGCCCAGTAACAGTCGCTCACAGCAAGGCGCATGCGCACTGTTCGCTCACAGCAAGGAGCATGCGCACAGCCTTGGCTGCGGGCAGGGTGGGTTGAGGTTTTCCCGCCTGTGCTGCTGCAGAGACTCGCTGCTGCAGAGACTCGCAGCTGCGCGGGTCAGCCGAGGAGAAGGAAAGGGGCTTGAGCGTTCTGTTTTGCACACCACCCAATCTCTCCTAGGCAGCCAGATACTTTGGGGACAGAGAGCCCCAGCTTACCCTTAGCGGACAAGGTGTCTCAGAAAAACCAATGACACGTTAACGCCTGGGTGGCTCCGTCGTCTAAGCATCTGCTTTAGAATCAGGTCATGATCCCGGGGTCCTGAGATCCAGTCCAGCATCGGGCTCCTCCCTCAGCGGGAGCCTGCTTCTTCCTCTGCCCGCTGCGCCCCCTGCTTTTGCTCTCTCTCTATGACAAATTAATAAATGAAATCTTTAAAAAAGAAGAAGAAACACCGCTGAGACAGAAATAGATATGAAGCATTTTAATCCGAGTTTGATACTTCCTTTGTTTAGTCATTTCCTCGTTTGCTTTTGGGTGATGTGTCATTCTTGAATGAACTGGCTCACCTCTGTGTGATAAATACATTAACATCTGTTCTCTTTACGTTTTTCTTGGCGCTACCACACGTTGAATACTCTGCACTCGTAGCTCCTTCCTCTGTAACTGCGTTCATTCAGTCGGTGTATGCTTTCAGAAATATCCACAGATACTGGTCCTGGGATTTAGGCTCCGTCCATGCTCACATGGCATGCAGCAGTAGTGTCTATGTTCCTCAAATTCTGTACTTCCCAATAAACCGCCAGGCCACTTCTAAGCAAAGCTGACTTTATCCCATAAAGGGAGAGCACTACCTGGACAGACTCTTAATAGAGTCTTGGAGGTGGCAGGGCAGGAGAGGTATTTATTCAGATTTTGAAGTCCGCTATAGAGCAGATCTTTCAATGTTGGAGGACGGTGTGATTTAGATTGGGTGAGAATCGTGATAGAATGGCTTAGGTTTGGATGACACAAGGGAAACAATTTTTAAAGATTTTTATTTATTTATTTGAGAGAGAGAGAGAGAGAGAACACAAGCAGGGGGAGAGGCAGAGGGAGAGGGTGAAGCAGACGCCCCACTGAGCTGGGAGCCTGACCTCGGGCTGGATCCCAGGACCTGGAGATCCTGACCTGAGCGGAAGGCAGACGCTTAACCATCTGAGCCACCCAGGTGGCCCACGAGGCAAGAATTTTAAGACCAAAAGCTCAAAGTTTCTTGTGGTTGAAAAATGTCCTTTCACACTTTTTATCGACGCGTTCATGGGTTTTTCAGGTAGTTCCCAGAACGAAGAAGAACGTTATTTGCGACTCTTGTGTTCCCAAGTGAGGCCTTGCTGGATTAGTAAGTTTACGTTGATGCAGAGAGCAAAGTGGAGTCTGTCATGTCAAGCAGGGGCCTGTGTCAAGCAATGACCCAAGTAGGTAACGGTACTGCTGCTAGGAGGGATGGCCGGGACCAGCATCAGCCGACGCCCCAGCACTGATAACAAGCAGAACCAGAGGAGGTCTGCAGGGGCAGACCTTTAGATCCCGACTAAATCCCTTTAGAAAGGGGAAGAATTTTGCAGCAAACCGCCAGACTCTTCAGACATGACCCCTCTATGACTGACCGCTGAGAAAAGGCAACTGCCTCCGATAGCTGCGCCCGACGGATCTCTGAACAGAACTGAGATCCTTCACCGCTTGAACGTAATGAGCGGTCATGCCCAGAGCTGCCCCGGACCAGAACGGACCGGACCGAGGCCTTGTTTCAACTGCATGCCCACAGACTGACTTCCCCTTTGGTTCACTAACTTCCTGCACCCTTGTGTTATCTCGCTTGTGGTGTGGTTTGTCTTACGTCCTGCTCTGTGTGCTGTTTGAGAAGCCAAGTTTAATCACAGGGGGGAGTTGTCATTGAGTTTGGAATCCTGAACCTGCTTTATAATGGTGATTTACTTTGTTCTATGATTGCATAAAGCTGACGTTGGGGAAAGACACAACCCCTGTGTGTGCTTTCACAGAGGGGTCATGACGGTTGATGAAAGCAGGGGAATACGAACCCTTGCTAATGTAGACAGTCAGCTGTGTGCAGGTGTCCATTTTGATTACTTTGAGATAACTTAGTAGTTTTGTGTGGGAGGTGCACATGGAAGAGAGGACAAGAGGGGCGCCCTAGTCAGAAAGTATCTTTTTCTGAATAAGTTAGGATATGCTGCTGAACTTAAGTGACTCCGATGTGTTCCATCTAGCTGGGCTTCTTCGAAGGAAGTAGCTTCAGTATAGCAAGGGAGGTCTCCCAGGCTCTCTGCCTCTTTCTCCCTGAGAAGCAGACTGAATAGGAAATGTGATTCTTCTCAAGGAATGTTTAAGAGTGAGAGTAGTCACAGCCCTCAGAGGTTTATTTTTTATCTCTTAAAATCATTGTCAGCAAGGAGACTATCATCACCGAGTTACTCTGGCTGGCTCTTTCTCTTTTAGCCCCCGTTTTTGGGTGTGTGTAGCACTCAAGAAGGGCTCAAAGGTTGGGACGCGGTGATTTCTGAATTTACACTTTCTGGGAGCACCTAAATTGCAAACATTCAAGTTCCTGCCGTCGGATGCCTGGACAGTTAGTTGTGGGTTCTGAGGACCTGATGATGCCCGAACTGCTCCAGTCCACCTCCCAGGCCTGACTTCAACCTGGTACAAACATTTGGCTTTCTCCCACCATTCCTGTTGGAGAAAAGTGTTGGGCAGCTCGTGATAGGGCCATAATTGGATTCAGGTGAAAGCCAGTTGTGAAGATGCTCCGGGGACCCCCAGGAAGCAGCGGCAAGTATCAAGGACACTGTAGAGGCGGGAAGAACTGCCCGACTGTTGCCTCCAGGAGCTGTGTCTGCGCTGCTAAGCACGGAGCTAGGGCTGAGAGTGCCAGAAACTCCTGTGCCTGGGGGAGGGCTTCAGTTTTCTGCAGGACCAGAGCTTCTCTCCATGCAAGCAGGAGAATCTAGGAAGCAATTGAAATTCCCACAGAACCGAGGATGAGTGGGCATGGGGCAAGTTCTACAGATTCGGGGCGGCTGCCATTTTCCAGGGTACTGGAGGCGGCTAGTAACTAAGCTCACACTGTTTGCTGGTTGAGGTCAAATGGATCAATGTAACCGTGTGAAATGCAACTCTCACCCTGGCTTCATAAGCTGGGAGCGTTGTAGGAGATGCGGTCCTTTATTGCTAGGGCACAGAGTGTATGAGCTTTGTCGATCTTCTCTTGTCTTCAGACATCAACACTTTTGGTTCTCAGGCTTTGGTCATACAGTGGGACTTACAACCCGTGTAGGCGTCCCGGGGGGGGGGGCTCAGTCGTTAAGCGTCTGCCTTCTGCTCATGTCATGATCCTGGGGTCCTGGGATTGAGCCCCGCATCGGGCTCCATGCTCCACGGGAAGCCTGCGTCTCCCTCTCCCACTCCCCCTGCTGGTGTTCCCTCTGTCGCTGTGTCTCTCTCTGTCAGATAAATAAATAAAATCTTAAAAAAAAAAAAGAAAGAAAAAAGCAAAAACCCCACAAAAAACGACAACCCCATGTAACCAGGTCTTTAGACGTGGACTGAAGTAGGCCACCGACTTTCCTTGTTGTCTTGTGTGTACAGAGCCGACCGTGGGTTTCCTCACCTTCATAATCACATAAGCCAACTCCTGTAATGAATATCCTCCTCTTATATATGCCTGTACATCTGTATGTAATCCTGTTGGTGCTAGTTCTCTGCAGAATGGTTGACTACAGAAGGTTTTGGTGCCGAGAGTGTTTCTAGAGGACCCGGATGTTCAGGGTGGGTTTTCTGAATTGCTTGTTGGTTTTCTGCAATTGAGTGTCTAATATGATTACATTTAAAGAAGCTAATGGCTCGATTTCTAATAGGAAAAACAGCACCGATAGTCCATGAATCGTTGTTTACAGAGATACACAAAATATGTGCATTTGACACTCCTAAACAACCACTTATAAGAAGCAAGGAGTTTCGTGACTCTGTATATGACAATGAAGAGCTGCAGAGTAGTGTGTTGTTGGGGTCCAGGGCCCAAAGCGGCTTCTGAGGGCCAGAAAGAATTCTTGAGACATCTCTGGTGCAAAAGAAGGTGGTTTTATTAAGGCAAGGGGACAGGTCCAGTGGGCAGGAAGAGCTGCTGCCCTGGGACTGGGAGGAGCAACTGATGATATACTTTGGGGTTGGGGGAAGTAAAGATAAGGGAAGCTTCAAAAGGATTTTCATATGCTAAAGAAGACTCACAAGAAACCTGAGGCCTTGATGTTGTCAAACCAAGATTGTTTTTCCCTCAGCAAGGCATTAACTTCAAGACTGTTGGGAGATTCCTGGAGGTACATTATACTCCGCCTGTCTCAAGGATTTGTCAGTGGGCTGCCAGTTAGAAGGACATCTAATTTTACCTACATTTCCTTCTGCCTTTGTTTCCCACATCACCGCCGCTGTCTAATAAACATAGCTCACATTCCCCAACAGGAAGAGGTTTAGCTTACCTGCCCTAGCAGGAGGAAAGAATGTCTCTTTGCCCAGCAACAGCCCATCCCATGAAGACCACCACACTCAGCCAATGGCAAGCTGTAGAAACCCCTCCCAGCTTCCTCTTCTCCAGTGTAAAAGCAAGACTCTCTCCTATGATCTCGGCACTTACAGAGGGGTTGCCTGGTTTCCTTGTCCAGAATTGCAAGTCCTCTGCTCTTCCTGAATGAGGTCATTTTGCTGGTAAAAAAGAAAAGAAAAAAAAAAAAAGCTGGTTCTTTTGTGTTTTGAAGGTCAACCATACACTCCTGGACATTGATACTCTAAATCTTTCTTCTAGTCTTCCCAAAGGGACCTTTTAGTAGGGTGACTGGACACTGGGAAAGAGGAAATGATCACAACTTTTCGGGACTGCTGGACACCGGATCTGAAGTGCCACTGATTCCAGGAGACGCAAAGTGACTCTGTGGCCCTCCAGCCTGAGCAGGGGCTTATGGAAGTCAGGTGACCAATAGGCTATACTGTCAGTGGATGGGGAAAATTCAGTGTGAGATATTCATACTACCATCTGTCATCAGTGAGGAAGTGGAAACCAAGTCAAGAGCAGTGAGATATCCCGATGTGTCGGGAGTGGATGGAGGGTCACACACACAGTGATGTGTCCTCCCCCAACTTGTAGTTGCGGCAGGAATCAAACGTTAGGAATGCAACTAGCCTCTGCATCAGAAATATAGGCCTAACGTAAAGGTCGATTTTAGATGGTCCCCTCAGCGAACCAGTCCTTTTCGTGGTGCAGTGCCGTGGACAGTTCAAGCAGCTTCCATGATGTTTCCCTAGTTCTTGGGCTCACAGATGGGTGTCTTCAATCTGCAACAGTCCCCGAGCCTCAGTCCTGTTCACTCAGCCTGGGCCTGCTTTCAGTGCAGCACAGCTCCTGCTGAGGCTGAAAGAGCCCACAGCAGGCACATCAGGTTTCAGTACAGAGTCAGGTCAGGGAATCAGGATCTGTGAAGCCAGGGTTGCAAAGAAGCCAGAAGCTTTTCTTTGGCAGCAGCAGCAGCAAAGGCAAAAAATACTTCAAGCTGGACAGCCCTGCCTCATGTCCAAGCAACAAGCAAGGCTATCCTGAGCCCCATTTATCTTGTCAGGCATAGAATCCAATTGCCCCACTCAAAAACATGCACACCTGGCTGACAGATCATGACTCTGTATGCACGAGACAGCTGATCTTACAGGCGTTCACTAAAAACTGAAAACTGCTTTAAAACCCCAAATTTTATCTCCATCTGTATATTGCCACCCTTTTATATTGTTTCTCATTTTACAGAGGCAACAATCGGAGTAAAAACCATCAGTTATAGAGACATGTTTTCTTCTTAATATTCGCAGAGCCAAAATTCCAATCTGCTCACCTGAGTCAAACACAAGTTAAGACACGAAGTCCCTTTAGTATCTTTTTGTTTCTATTTTCCCTGATAGGGATGGTTCCTTCAGCATTTAAGATACTGCAAGTATATATGACACTTTACATCAATTTTATCATATGTCCAGTTGCACCAGCCATAAAAGGAAATAAAACAAATACTTACTGTTAGATCTTATTTTTTTCTTTTTCGGTCTCTCGGAAGTATAAGATTTGGATTATAGGCGGCAATGGAGATCCTCTGAAATTCTGGGAGGTAGCCTCAGGAGAAGCAGCAACGCTGAAGTCGAGGCTTGAAAACTTTTCCCGTTTCCTTCTCGGTTATCTAAAGGTTTACTCAAACCCAGAGAATTGGCTTAATTTTACCAGCGCCCTTGGAGGAGAGAGAAACTAAAATTTTAACTTCTTCTTCTTCTTCATTTTTTTTTGCCCCCCCCCCCGAAGGTTACCCTTGTGTATTTTTGAAAACCTGTTCTTCTGCCTGGAGGACAGAAGAAAAAACAAATTTGTCACCTGGCTATGCTGTTTTTCTCACTTCAGGAAAAGTTTTAACAAGATTTAAGCCATTCATGACGAAAGCATTCCGCAAACGAGGAGGAGCCGAAGGACGATCTATAAAGTGCAACTACAAAAATCCCACATCTTACACCATACTTAATAGAGAAAGACTACTTGTCTTTCTCTAACATCAAGAACCAAGCAAGAAACTGGTGTAGCCACTGTGGAAAAGAGTATCGAGGTTTCCCAAAAAGTTAAACCTAGAACTACCCTACAATCTAGTAATCGCACTATTGGGCATTTATCCCCAAAATACAAAAACACAAATTCAAAGGGATACCTGCAGCCCTATGTCTCTAGCTGCATTATTTACAATAGGCAAATTATGGAAGCAACCCAAGTGCGTGTACCACCTGCCAGGCCCTGACAGGACGTCTGGTCTATGGCTGATTTTAGGTTGGCCTTAGTCATCACTTTACATCTGTAAGATAATACAGATTGTATCTGCCTTCTACATTTCAATCGTTGCTCATACTTCCGGGTGTTCAATGGAACCCTCATTTTATTTCAGAAGACGTATCAACTTAAAATGATCACGATCATCATTTCGGGGACTTATCATTTCAAACAGCCTGTATTGCACTCAGACCAACGACTTGATACCACTTCCAATTCAATTTTGTTTTCCACATTTTCAGTGAGGAAACAGGCTACAGAAAAAGCATCCCTTGATTCTATCAATAGATGCAGAAAAAGGATTTGACACCATCCAACATCCATTCATGATTAAAACTCAGAAAACAGAAATAAAGAGGAACTTCCTCAGCTCGATAAAGAATATCGACAAGAAACCTTCAGCTAACACTGGACTTAATTGTGACCTTTCCCTCTGAGGTCAGGAAAAGGCAAGGACGTCCCCTCTTGCTATTCAGTTTCAACATCCTACTCGAAGTCCTAGCTAACAAGGGAGGAAATTATAGATACTCTGATTGAGAAGGAAGGAACAAACTGTCTCTGTTTGCAGATATCATGATTTTCTTTGTAAAGATACTTAAAAGAATAAAAACCTGGTGGAACAAATTAGCCATTCTACCCAGTTTGAGGATACAAGGTTACCATAGCAGAGTCCACTGCTTTCTTCTATATCGGCCTAAGGAACTGGACTTTGGAATTGAGAACCCATTACCATTTACATTAGCACCCCACAGAATGATCAATTTGGTCTAAGTCTAACAAAATATGTACAAAATCTATATGAGGAAAATTACAACGGTCTGATGAAAGAAATCAAAGAAGAACGAAACAAATGGAGAGATAGTTCATGTTCATGGAAGGGGACTCAATATCGTCGACTTGCCAATTCTTCCCACTTTGTTCTATAGATTAATGCATCCTAATCAAAATCCGGCAGGTTATTTTGCGCACATTGACAAACTGATTAGGAAGTTTCTATGGAGAGGCCAAAGACACAGTACAGCCAACACAATACTGAAGGAGGAGAAAAGGTTGGTAGCCTGACACTACCGTACTTCAGGACTTAGTATAAACTTAAGACAATCAAGGCAGTATGGTACTGGAGAAAGAATAGACCGACAGGTCAATGGAACAAAAGAGAAAGCCCAGAAACAGACCTCCATAAACACAGCCAACAGATTTATGCAATGGACCGAAAGTAATACGCTGGAGCAAAGAAGTCTTTTCGACAAATGATGCTGGAATATCTGGACATTCACGTGGGGAAAAATGAATTTAGACACAGACCTTATGCCCTTCACAGCAAATTAACTCAAAAGGATCACAGACCTAAGTGTAAAATAAAAACTACAAAACTGCATGGGAGATGCCTTTGCATAGGCAATCCAAAACAGAGCAGAACATCTAGATGAAGATGGACACAGAGAACATTTCTTTTGATACAACCTAAAGGCATGATCCACGAAAGAAACAATAGATACGGTAGGCCTCATTAAAATTAAAAAAGTCTGCTCTTTGACAGACTGGCAGAAAATAGATGAAGAGGCATATCTGATAAAAGACTGTTATCCAAAATTTAGAAAGAATTCTTAAACCCCAAAATATGAAAATGAACACCCCGATTTAAACATAGGCAAAGACATGAACAGGGAAGTCACCAAAGAAGATACACAGATGGGAAATAAGCATATGAAAAGATGCTCAACATCCTATGCCATTATGAAATTGCAAAATAAACAACAACGAGGCATCACTGTACACTGAGAACATCAAATGTTTGTGAAGACGTGCAGTAACCGGAACTCTCATTCGCTGCTGGTAGAAAGCCAAAGCGGCATAACCGTTTGGAATACAGAATACAGGTTGCTCACAAAACTCAACACATGCTTATCGTACAATCCAGTAATCACACGCCTTAGTGTTTCCTCAAATTAGTTGAAAATTTATGTCCGCACAAGAACCTACACACAAATGTTTATAGTAGCTCTATTTATAACTACTCAAACTTGGAAGCAACCAACATAGCGGTTTCCTTTTTTGGGAGATAAATGTATATTTATCTAGAGATACGGCACATCCAGAGAACGGAATATTATCCAGGGCTAAAACAAAGGAGCCATCAAGCCATGAAAAGCCAGGAGGAACCTTAGATGCATCTCAGCAGTGAAAAAGTCAATCTGAAAAGGCTATACATACGGTAAGATTCCTACTATGGTGATCTTCCGTAAAAGGCAAAACTATGGAGACATTAAAACATTAGTGGCCTCGTGAGTTAGAGGAGAGAAGGAAGAACAGGCAGTGTGCAGAGCAATTTTACGACAGCGAAATAATTCTGTAGATACAATAATTGCACTTTTGATGTTTAGTTAATGTAGTTCAAGGTTTATGCCCACTCAGAAATCCTGTGGACATGACATTACTCATTTGTGAAAACTGTTAGAATGTACAGCACCAAAGGTGAATCACAACGTAAACTGTCGGTGGACGTTTGGAGGGATTATGATATATGGGTTCATCGATTATAGTTCATGCATCACTCTGACGCAGAATATTGTAAGTGGAGGAGGCTGTGTATGGGTGGGAGCGGTAGGTATGTGGCAACTCTGACTTTTGGCTCAAGTTTGCCGTGAACTTAAAACTGCTCTAAAGAGTAAAACTATTTTTAAAAACCTAGTGAGGAGTTTCTGCTTCTGGCTGCCATGGAGTTAGCTCACTGCTGCCTATGTCTCCCTGTGATTGTAACTGACCATTGTAGACAAAAGGCAAAAATAAAAAATAAAAAATAAATATAATACCACTTGCCTGAGGAGTCTGAAAAGGAAGCAAAAGCAGATGCCTTGTCGTAGACAGTGAAACCAGGGAGTAGGGAATGGTATAGGTTGTGTTACCCGTTTCCTTTCACACTTTTGTCTTTAACATTTCCCCGAGCCAGACTGCCTCACAGATTTGTGCAACAGCAGGGATACATGCAATTGACAGAGGAAGTGATACTTTGGGCCCAATTTACAGATGATTCTGCACCATATGCAGACACCACCTGCAAGTGGATAGCTGTGGTACTACAGCCCCTTTCTGGGATATCCGTGGAGGACAGTGCGGAAGGGTCAACCTCCCAGTGGGCAGAACTTCGAGCAGTGCACCCGGTTGTTTACTTTTCTTAAAAGATCAATGGACAAGGGCACTAGGGTGCCTCAGTTGGTTAAGCGCCTGACTCTTGAATTCGGCTCAGGTCACGATCTCAGGGTTGTGGGATCGAGCCCCCCGTTGGGCTCTGTGCTGGGCGTGGAGCCTGCTTAAGCTTCTCTCTCCCTCTCCCTCTGCCCCTCTCCCCTCCTCTAAGGAAAAGAGGAAATGGACGGAATTCTGATTATCTTCCAATTCACGGGCTGTGGCCAATTGTTTGGCAGAGAGGTCAGGGAAGTGGAAGGAACAGGAATTAAAATAGGTGACCAAATTCTAGGAAAGAGGTATGTGGATAGACCTCTCTGAGTAGGTGAGAAATGTGAAGGTATTTGTGGCTTATGTGAATGCTCACTAAAGGGTGACCTCAGCAGAGAGGAAGATTCTTTTTCTTTCTTTCCATTCTCTTTTCTTTTAAATTTCAGTATAGTCGCCCTACAGTGTTATATTAGTTTCAGGTGTATACTATCGTGATTCAACAATCCCAGACATCACCCAGCGCTCATCAGGACAAGTGCACGCCTTAATCCCCATCGTCTATTTCACCCATCCCCACCCCACCCCCACCCCCGGTAACCATCGGTTTGTTCGCTACAGTTAAGAGTCTGTTGGTTGGTTGTCTCTCTCTCTCAGCAGAGATGCATTTTACTAATCAAGTATATAAGATGAACTGTTCTATGGATATTAGCCTCTTTCCTCAGCCATCCTTGTCATTGCCCAATGGGCTACTGGACCAATTGGCCATGGGTCATAGAAGGATGTTATGTATTGGTTCAGCACTGGACTTCTACTCACCAGAGCTGACGTGGCTGAGTGCACCGCTGAGTGCCCATACCTGCTAGCAACAGAAATGATCCGTGTGTCTTTGATAAGGCACCCTCCCCCCAGGTGATCAGCCAGCTAGCTGGTGGCAGGTTTATTACATTGGACCTCTTCTATCATGGAAAAGCGGCATTTGTTCTTACTGGAATAGACACTTACCATCGACATGAATTTGCCTTCCCTGCATGCATTGCTTCGTGTCTAAACTAACAGCAGTGACTTACGGAATGCTTTTTCTGCCACTGTTGTATTCCGTGCAGCCTGATTCTGATGGAGGAACTAAGTTCACAGCACATGGTGTGAAGCCACGAGCCCCTAGTCATGCAATTCACTGGTGGTATCATGCTCCCCACTGTTCCAAGTCCGCTGGCTGACGCAACGTTGGAATGTCCTTTTGAAGACTCTGCTAATGGTGCCAGGTAGATGGCAATACCCTGTAGGAGTGGGGCAAGGTTCTCCAGGAGGCTGTATACCTGAATCAGCATCCAACACACGGGGCTATTTTTCCCATGGGCAGGAATCACGGGTCCAGGAATCGAGGGATGGAAACTGGCAGTGGCACCACTCACTATTAACCCCTAGTGATGCACTAGCACAATTTCTATTTCCTGCCCCCTGTGGCTTTATGCCTTGCTTGCCTAGAGGTCTTAGTTCCAATGGGAAGAAAAATGACAATGATTCCGTTGAACTGTAAGTTAAGAATGCTGCCCACCGCTTTGGTGCTAATACTTTCACGTAACCTGCCTTCCAGAGACGCTTCCCAGGGAAAGAACAGATGATGGCTAAGTTCATGTGTCAACTTGGCTAGGACAGAGTATTCACATATTTGGTCAAATACTAGAGGGGATATTGCTGGGAAGCTAATCTCTAGATAAGGTTAACATTTAAACCAGTAGACTACGAGTAATTCACATCACCTTCTATAAGGGGGCCGGGACTCATTCAGTCAGACGAAGACCATAAAAGAAAACAGGGCTGAAGTCACCCAAGGAAGAGAGAATTCTGCCTTTATACTGTCTTTGGATTTGGGCTGTAAGATCAGCTCACATAGTAAGTTTTCCAGCCACTGTGTTGTTACCCACTTCTGGAGTCCCCAAATCCTTTTCCTTTCCTTTAATATTATTCAGAATTTTCTCTTTTTCCTTTCCCAAGTTTTTACAAAATTCCAGTGAGTTTACATACAGTGTAATATTAGTTTCAGGTGTAGGATTTAGTGATTCATCACTTACATACAAAGCCCAGTGCTCATCCTACATCCCCTCCTAAATCCCCATCCCCTATTTAACAGATTTCCCCCACCCACCTCCCCTCCAGTAACCCTCAATCTGTTCTGTATAATTAAGAGTCTGTGTCTTGGTTTGTCTTTCTTTCCCCTGTCCCATGTTCATCTCTTTTGTTCCTTATATTCCATACATGAGTGAAATCACATGGTTTTTTTCTTTCTCTGACCGGCTTATTTGGCCTAGCTCCATCCACGCCATCGCAAATGGCAAGATTTCGTTCTTTCAGAGTTTTCATTTGGTTGCCTCTTGCATTAATCTCAAACTCCACAGGCTTGCTTCGTAGAGAAGACCAAGTAGAAATGAGTCTCTGTCATTTTGTCCAGACCAAAAGTCGTATCTTGTTTTGTACAGAGTGCCACTTCTTTCATAAATTTTGGCACATCCCCGAAACAAAAGCTTATGTCTAATTCTTATTTCCTCAATGTGCTGAATAATGAAAGTCGGATTAGTACTTTCAAAAGTGAGAACTTACCCATATCACCCAATTTAACACACACCTATACTTCATCAATATGGAACCAACGGCTATTAAACCTCTAGTACTCTCTGAGTCATGCAAGAGACTGTATAATATGAAATTTATCGAGTGCCAGGGTTTTCCATGCTATAGTCCACATCACATTGATTTTTCATGTTATTTTTGAATAGGCATAGTGTGTGATCAAAACTGCTATTCCTTAATATACAGAAATCTTATTGTTCCACTGAGTATAAATATTAGTAGAAACGTACGGTCCATATGTTAAATGGATGGGTTTCAGTAAAAGAAAAATGTTGCCTCTACTTTTAGCAATGGTACTTCCTAGGAACAACTGCGTATGATTCTCATCCTGAAAGATGAAAAATTTCAACAGAAAACTAAACTATCTTTAAATGATTCAAATGGACATTTTCAAATGGTGAAAACCCAGCCTTTAAAACTAAGAATCCACTATATCGGGTTAGCAGAAGATTCCATACAAGCAAGGTCAGGACCAAGGCAGACCACAGGATTAGGGAGCTGAAAATATCAACATGAAGCTAGAGAGAAAAAAAGGTAAGGATTCAGGTCCAACACAGGTGTAAGTGAAGACAGGCAAGGAGAGAAAAAACAGGGAAGAAGCAGTGTGTGAACAAACAATAGCCCAGATTTTCTACAACTGATGAAAGGCATCCGTACATATCACAAGCTCTGTAGACCCTCCAGAAATAATGACAAAGATAGTCACCCCCACAGCATCAAATTTAAAGAGTGCTGATAACCAAACAGAAATTCATAAAAGTAAGCAGGTAAAAAAGTATACTTTACCTTTAAAGGTGAGCGATATCATAGAATAATGAAACCTAGGAGAAAATGAAATGGTAGCTTTCACAGTCTAGGAAACCAAGTGTCAATGTACGATTCTATAAGCAATAAAAATATTCTTTAAGAAGACGAATTGTAAGTGTTCTCTCTCCCTCACAAACACACACACACTGATGAAATTCATCACCAGCAAGTGTGCACTAAGAGAAATAATATTAAAAGTTCTCCAGGCAGAAAAAATAGAACTCCAAAGTGAAACAGTATTATAGGAAATAAGGAGGAGCAAAGAAAGGTCATTATGTGAGTAAATATAAGAGAATATTGACTGCATCATCATTGTAGAAACAAAAAAATCATATTTTATGGCGTTTCAAGTATATGTAAAATTAACGTAATGTAAATATAAGGTAGAAGTTCAAGGGGAGAAATGAAGTTAAAGCATTCCACAAATCCTGCAGTATAAGGGAAGTAATAGAATTCATACTTTGCATTCGCTGTTAGTAATTATCAACACTGTATCAACTCAGGGCTGCATAGTGGAAGCTGTGTGATAGTCAATAAAAGAGAAAGGAAATACAGACTTAACAACCTCACAGAGAAAAGTGGAATCACAAAAAATATTGGAACGTTCTCATAAAGAGAAAAAGGGCCATAAGAAGTATGAATCAAAAGACGGTAACAAGTATTGTACTCCATGTCACCGTGAGGTTGAATCTAATATTATTGATTTATTTAAATTCAAGTGCTTAACGGATAGTGTAGTATTAGTTTCAGAGTAGTTTCACTTTAGTGATTCACCAGTTACATATAAACCTCAGTCAGTGTTCATTACATCCAGTGCCTCCTTACTGGACATCTCCCAGATAGCCCATCCCCCACCCACTGCCCCTCCAGGAACCCTCAGTGTGTTTCCCATAGTTAACTGTCTTTTATGGTTTCTCTCCCTTTCTGATGTTGTCTTATTTTACTTGACCCTCACTTCCCGTATGGGGATCTACTTATTTTGATACCACATATGAAAATAATTTTAAACGGGTCAGGGTTAAAATTATAAGTGTGTAAATAGAACACACAAATGAATAAATATATGCATCCACACGGTCCCCTCTTTTACTTTGTTTTTTTTTAAAGTTCGCTCCATGCCCACTGTGGAGCCCGACACGGGGCTTGAACTCACGACACTGAGATCAAGACCTGAGCTGAGATCAAGAGTCAGGGGCTTAACTGACTGGGCCACACTGGCACCCCCTCCTAGTGCCCTGTTCTTGAAATGTGCATACTGCTTTCCTTTCCCGTTCTTCGAATATACCCTAAGGATACCGTCTTGACATAGAATTGTGGTGATAAGACTCTTTGGATGAAAGACCTCAATGTGAGACAGGAATCCATCAAAATCCTAGAGGAGAACATGGGCAGTAACCTCTTTGACATCGGCCACAGCAACTTCTTTCGAGATACATCTCCAAAAGCTAGTGAAACAAAAGCAAAAATGAACTTTTGGGACTTCATCAAGATCAAAAGCTTCTGCACAGCAAAGGAAACAGTCAACAAAACAAAGAGGCAACCCACAGAATGGGAGAAGATATTTGCAAAGGACACTGGAGATAAAGGGCTGGTATCCAAGATCTAAAAAGAACTTCCCAAACTCAACAACGAAAAAAGAAATAATCAAGTCAAAAAATGGGCAGAAGACATGAAAAGACACTTCTCCGAAGAAGACATAGAAATGACTAACAGACACGTGAAAAAATGTGCATCATCATTAGCCATCAGGGAAATTCAAATCAAAACCACATTGAAATACCACCTTACACCAGTTAGGATGGCAAAAATGGACAGGGCGAGAAACAACAAATGTTGGAGAGGTTGTGGAGAAAGGGGAACCCTCTTACACTGTTGGTGGGAATGCAAGTTGGTACAGCCACTTTGGAAAAGAGTGTGGAGGTGCCTCAAAAAGTTAAAAACAGAGTTACCCTATGACCCAGCAATTGCACTCCTGGGTATTGACCCTAAAGACACAGATGTAGTGAAAAGAAGGGCCATACGCACCCCAATGTTCATAGCAGCAATGTCCGCAATAGCCAAACTGGGGAAAGAGCCGAGATGCCCTTCAACAGATGAATGGATAAAGAAGAAGTGGTCCATATAGACAATGGAATATTGCTCAGCCATCAGAAAGGTGAATACCCAACTTTTACATCAACATGGATGGGACTGGCGGAGATGATGCTACGTGAAATAACTCCAGCCGAGAAAGTCAATTATCACAGGGTTTCACTTATTTGTGGAACATAAGGAATAGCATGGAGGACCTTAGGAGAACGAAGGGAAAAATGAAGGCGGGGGAGGGAATCAGAGGGAAAGATGAACCATGAGGGACTATGGAGTCTGAGAAACAAACAGGGATTCGGAGGAGAGGGGAGAGGGGGGATGGGTTAGCCCGGTGATGGCTATTAAGGAGGGCACGTGCTGCATGGAGCACTGGGTGTTATACGAAAACAATGGATCATGGATCACCACCTCAGAAACTAATCACGTATGTTGCGGCAACTAACAGAACATAATACAATTTTTTTAAAAAGAGTCTTTGGAAGCTGTATATGGCTGAACTCACTTAAATCCTCTGTATAAACTGTTTTTAATCTGATGTTAATTACCATACATTCTCACATCATTAGTTTTTGAGGTAGTGTTCCCTGATTCATTGTTTGCATACAACACCCAGTGCTCCATGCAGTACATGCCCTCTTTAATACCCATCACCGGGCTAACCCAGTCCCCACACCCCTCCCCTCTAGAACCCTCAGTTTGTTTCTCAGAGTCCATAGTCTCTCTGTACAAACTTTAAAGAATTGATGGACTGGCGTGGATATCTCCTAGTCTTTTGGACGCGGTAAAAAAGAATCGTAAATAAATTTCCTTGCTTCTTAACCTGCAACCCACCAATCTGAGGTGATCCACCTCTTTCTTGGGTTTATTCCTGCCCTCCTCTTATGGGGGGGTGGTGGTGCTAGGTTCAGATTACACACAGGAGGTTCCTCGAATAAGGAAGCAACACAATGGCATGAAACACAATGATGACAGAATACACACTTTGGTTAATGTGTACTAGTAATGTAAACTAGTATTTGACAAAATTACTCACTCGAATAAGCCTTAACAGGCTTCAAAGGAAGTAAGAATCGGTTGCCTGACAAGAGGAAAGTTAATGTCGGATTCGACATTAAAAAGAACGGAAAAATCTCGGACCAAGCCATACTCTGGTAGGTAACTTATGCTGAAAGAAATCATACTGTAAACTAGAAAATAGCTTTAATCCAATATTAATGAAGGTGGCCCACAACTTGTACTGAATGCAGATGAAGTCATGCTTGAGGATAAGGTATAGTCTAAAGTGCATAAACAAGAGAAGAAAGGGTGGATAAGAATTACTTCAAACTCTACGCCAACAAACCAAAAAAAAAAAAGGAAGAAGCTATTAAAAAAAGGATCCAATGATCAGTGCCTGGATAGCTCAGCTGGATATGCATGTGACTCATAGTTTTGGCACAGTTTATTGAGAGCAAGCCAAGCGACAGGCTCCACGCTCAGCATAGAGTCTGCATGAGATCTTCTCCCTCTCCCTCTGCCCCTTGCCCCACTTGGGCAAGCTCGCTCTCTCGATCTTTCTCTCTAAAATAAACTAACAAAAATTTTTGAAAAAGAATATCCGTGGTGCGGGGGTGGCTCAGTTGGTTAAGTGTGTGCCTTTGGCTCAGGTCATGGTCCCAGGGTGCTGGGATCGAACCCCACATCGGGCTCCGTGCTTGGCGGGAGGCCTGCTTCTCCCTCTCTCACTCCCCCTTCTTGTGATCCTGCTCTTGCTATCTCTCTCTCTGTTCTGTCAAATAAATAAATAAAATCTTAAAAAAAAACAGCCAATGGGAAAAAGATAGTCTCTTCAACAAATGGTGTTGGGAAACCTGGACAGCAACATGCAAAGGGATGAAACTGGACCATTTTTTTCACTATATACAAAAACAAATTCCCAATAGACTAAAAACCTAAATGTGAGACATGAAGCTATTAAAATCCTACGGGAGAATACAGGCAGTAACCTCTTTGACATTAATCATACAATTTTTCTACATATGTCTCCCAAAGCAATGGAAACCAAAGCAAAAATAAAGTATTTGGACTTCAACAAAATGAAAAGCTCCTCCACAGCAAAGGAAGTAATCAAGAAAACTAGAAGGCAACCTATGGATAGGGAAAAGATATTTGCAAATGACAGACCTGATAAAGGGTTAGTATCCCAAATATATAAAGCTCTTATGATACAGAATCCCCCAAACACAAATAATCCAGTCAAGAAATAGGCAGAAGGAAACAGACGTTTCTCCAAAGAACACATACACAAATGGCCAACAGACACGTGAAAAAATGCTCCACATCCCTCGCTATCAGGGAAATACAATTCAAAAGCACAATGAGATACCTCCTCACACTCGTCAGAATGGCTAAATTTAACAAGTCAGGAAGTGACAGATGTTGGTGAGGATGGGCAGATGGGGGAACCCTCTTACACTGCTAGTGGGAATGCAAGCTGGTACAGCCACTCTGGAAAACAGTAGGGAGGCTCCTCACAAAGTTAAAAATAGATCTACCCTACGATCCAGCAATTCCACTACTAGGTAATTACCCAAAGGATACACCCGTAGTGATCTGAAGGGCCACCTGCACCACAATGTTTATAGGAGGAAAGGCCACAGTAGCCAAAATACTGAGAGAGCCCAGATGTCCATCAATGGATGAATGCATAAACAAGTGTGGTGTATATATATATATATATACAATGGAATATTACTCAGCCATCAATACACTGACATCTTACCATTTGCCGCAACATGGATGGAACTAGAGGGTATTATGCTAGACGAAACAAGGCCTTCAGGGAAAGACTATTATCATATGATTTCACTCCTATGTGGAAATTGAGAAACAAAGCAGAGGATCATAGGGGAAGGGAGGGACAAGTAAAAGAAGAGGAAATCAGAGAGAGGGACAAACCATACAAGACTCTTGACTATAGGAACAGGGTTACAGGAGGGGATGTGTGGGGGGAATGGGATATCTGGGTGAGGGGCGTCAAGGAGGACACTTGCTGTAAAGAGCACTGGGTGTTCTATGCAACAGATGAATCGCTAAATTCTACCTCTGAAAGTACTACTACACTACATGTTCATTAATGAAATTTAAATAAAAAAATACTAGACGTCCCAGGCTCAGCAATCAGATAACAAAAAGAAACAAGGGCATCCACACCGGCAAGGAAGAATTCCAACTTTCAGTATTTGCAGAAGGCAATGATCCTCTATGTGGAAACCGCAAAAGACTCCACCAAAATATTGCTAGAACTGTTACACGCATTCAGTAAACGCACAGGACACAAAGTCAAGGTACAGAAATCCGTTTCATTTCTATACACCAACAATGAAGCAACACAAATAGAAACTGAGGAGTCAATCCCATTTACAATTGCAAAAACCACATAATACCTAGTTATAAACCTTACCAGAGAGGTGAAAGCCCTGTACCCTGACAACTATAGAACACTGGTGAAAGAAACTGAAGATGACACAAAGAAATGGACAACTATGCCATGCACATGGATTAGAAGAATAAATATTGCTAGAATGTCTATACTACCCAAAGCAATCTACACATTTAATGGCATCCCTATCAAAATACCACGAGCATTTGCCACAGAGCAAGAACAAATAATCCTAAAATTGGTATGTATCCACCAAAGACCCAGAAGAGCCAAAGCAACCTTGAATAAGAAAAGCAAAGCTGGAGGTATCACAATTCTGGACTTCATGTTATATTACAAAGGTGTAGTGATCAGAACAAGATGGCACAGCCACAAAAACAGCCACATCGATCAGGGGAACAGAATAGAAAACCGAGAAAGGAACCCACCCCTATATGGTCAACTCCTGTTTGACAAGGCAGGAAAGACCATCCAAGGGCAAAAGACAGTCTCTCTGAGAAAGGGTGTTGGGGAAGCTGGACAGCAGCACGCAAAAGAATGAAATTGGACCGATTTCTTACACCATACACAAAAATAAATCAAAATGGATCAAAGACCTAAATGTGAGTCCTGAAGCCATCAGAATCCTAGAGTAGAACACAACCTCCTTGACAGCAGCCCTAGCACGTTCTTTCTAGATATGTCTCCTGAGGCAAGGGAAACAAAAGCAAAAATAAACGACTGGGACTTCATCAATTAACAAGCTTCTACTCGGCTAAGGAAACAAACAACACAAAGAAAAGGCAACCTGTGGGATGGGAGAAGATATTTGCAAATGACACATTTGATAAACGGCTACTATCCAAAACATATAAAGTGCCTATAAAACTCGACACCCTCCAAATGAAGAATGCAGTTAAAAAATAGGCAGAAGGTAAGGATGGACATTTTTCCAAAGCAGACATCCAGACGGCCAACAGACACGTGAAAATATGCTCAACATCACTGATCGTCGGGGAAAAGCCAATGAAAAACTACAATGAGATATCACACCTATCGCAATGGCTTATGTCTCTGCCTTTAAAAGTGTTTTAAAAGATTTCATTTAGTTATTTGTCAGAGAGAGAGAGAGCACAAGCAGGCGAACTGGCAGGCAGAGGGAAAAGCAGGCTCCACGCTGAGCAAGGGGCCTGATGCTGAGCAAGGAGCCCGATGCTGAGCAAGGAGCCCTGTGCCGAGCTAGGAGCCTGACGCGCGACTCTTTCCCAGGACCCTGGGATCATGACCTGAGCCAAAGGCACCGGCTTAACCAGCTGAGCCACCCAGGGATCCCACCTTTAAAAGCTATTCAAGAAAGTTCAGAAATTTTACAGGAGATCTCTGTTGTTTTTGTTTCTGTTTTGCCATGGAGCTTGTGACATGAGTTACACTTCTCTCTATAAACTGTGCCAATTTGCTTTAGGGTTAGAGTTATATTTTTCTATAGCACTGTAAATTCAGTGTGCTAGTATATTAAGAATTGAAATGTTTGTATTACCTGTCCCCCATACTTAAATTTAAATCTTTCTTTCCAAATCAGTGATTTCATCTGAAAAACCGTGTGACGTCTGTGTGCCACAGTTTGGAAAACCTTTCCTTCAAAAGAAGGATAAAACCCCTCAAGTCAAAAAAAACAAAAAACAAAAAACAAAAAACAAAACACAAAACCTTCACCTCGAAAAATAAGGAGAAATTACTATAAACTTTTATGTAAACATCAGATTACCAGTATCATCATCATGTACCTTTCAGTTTTCCTGGCCAACATTTTCAGGAGTATTTCCTTTGAGAAAGAGCAAGGACATCTAAATTGGAACTAAATCCCAAAATCTACTGCTTATTAGAGTGAGACGTAAGTTTGGGGTACACTGTGACCCACCTTTTTGTGAAGATTAAATGAGGTTATAAATGTATGGAACCCAGGAGAAAGAAGTGGCTAACATTAAATAAGACTTTTAATACTAACTCTTGTTTTTTAAAAAGCCCAATAAATGGACCTATGGTCGTCACGGGAGAGAAGTCGAGGTTGGCCAGCTATTCACAATCAGACAGCACAGATCAAAATTATGTAGTTAACAGAGCCATGACCTTTAGCTTTCTGGGTATAGAAGATTCGTAAGAGTATAGAAACTGGAGCAGGTAGCTTTTGGAGTGACAGCATCATTAGAGGTGTCTTGCAGGGAAGATGGGCCCCTCACAAAATTTCAAAGGATGGGAACCTGGAGGTGTCCCTTCAGTCACCTGCCATTTAGGGAGGGTCCGACTGCAAAAGAGAGATGCGATCCAGACACAGCTGAACACGGGCAAGTCTAGTCCTACGTTACTCCCAGCCTTCCAGAGTCTTCAGTTCCAGAGAAGCGAAAAAGAGGTTTTACATACCAACTCATTTTATGAAGCTAGTATGGCCTTGATACCAATATCCAAGACAGTATATAAAAGTGTCTGCTAATGACACTCATGAGGATAGCCGTAAAACTTCTAAACAAATTATTAAGAAGTAGAGTATTCAGAAAGATAATATATCATGACCCTGCCCTCCCGGTAATGTATGGTTGGTTTAAACATAGGACAATATGTAAGTAATTCATCACATTCACAGATTAATGAAGGGAAATCCTACACTCATCTGAATAAACGTACTGCAAGTGTTTACTGGAAGTCAACATATTTTCAATAGAAATATTCATGGTAAACGAGAGTAAGAATGGAACTTCCTTTCCTTCACAGTAAATAGACAAAATGTTAAATATTATCTAATTTATCGGGAATAAGACAAGGCTGTCCATCGTGGCCAGTTCTTTCAACATTGTACTGGGTGGGTCTGTCCAATGTTGTCAAACGATCAGAAAAGGGGATAGGTTTAAAATGGCAGAAACAAACTGTCGGTGTTCAAAGATGATATCATTGTGTCTGTTGAAACTCAAAACGGAGGTCGATGTACACTTATTAAAGCATACGTAGCACGGTTGCTGGACAGAAATTCAATGTACAGATATATCTGTGTATATCAGCTCAATCGGACTATAACATTTCAAAAAGTGACCTAATTTTGATAGCATCGACTACTCAGAATAAGTTTTCCTTTAAAGGTTTATTAATTTAAGAGAGAGAGAGAGAGAGAGAGGGAGGGAGGGAGGGACGGAGGGAGGGAGGGAGGGAACAGGAGCAGAGGGACAGAATCGTTCAAGCTGACTTCCCGAGGAGCATCGAGCCAGACTCGGGGTCCATCCCATGACCAACGAATTATGACCTGAGCTGAAACCAAGAGTCAGCTGCTTAAGGGACTGAGACCCAGGCACCCCCTACTTGGGATAAGTTTAACACAGATTTCAAAAGATTCTTTGTGGAACGTCTGTAACACTTTATTGAGAGAACTACAACAGTGAAGTACCCCACATAAGAGTAGTCTGCATGTTTCAGCTTGTCCTTGTTTAAATCTGGAGTAGTCCTTCACCTGTAAGGTAGATGTAACAGTTAGAAATACTACTCAGCAGAATCGTATGTCGACTAAATTCATGGTACAGGAAGGACATTATAGTTTTCATTGTATAAGATAGAATTCCAAGCGTATATTTTACCAATATTTTTTGAACACACCCCACTTTCTATTGGTACAACAATACAAAAAGACAGTTCAGGTTCACAACACACAAAATGAAATGAGCCTATTAAAAGGTAGTTTTAAATGGAGAGCAAAAGGCGAATGCAGGTTTACAAAAACTCCAAACAACATGCAAAGAGCTGAAAAACAAAAATGTACACGTAAGTATCACTTAAAGGCCTCAACTTGAAATAATATTGTGAATATATGATGCCGAAGGAATAATGCCAAGTTGGTTACTGCGTAAGTGATGGGAGTAGAGCAATGAGGACCACATGTAAGTTATTCTTTGTTCTGGTTAAGCGGAAAGCTGTTTTTGTCAGCTAGTGTTTCCCTTACGTCATTGATTCAGTAGGGTAACCGTTTGCCTTAACGGTGCTGGCCTTAACGGCGTTCCAGTCTCTCGAACAGATTATATGGTCACACACTTCACACCTGTCAAATGGGTAAAATTAACAAAGCAGGAAACGAGCTATGTAGGTGAGGATGTGGAGAAAGGGGAACCCTCTTACGCTGTTGGTGGGAATGCAAACTGGGACAGTCGCTGTGGAAAACAGTATAGACGTTCCTAGAAAAGTTAAAAATAGAACTACCTAGTGACCCAGCATTTACACTATGAGGTTTTTACCCGAGGGACACAAAATTACAGACTCAAAGTGTACAAACACCCCAATGTTTAGAGCAGCAGTTTCAACAATAGCCAAACTATGGAAAGAGCCCAAATGTCCACCGATCGATGAACGGATAGAGAAGACGTGTGTGTGTGTGTGTGTGTGTGTGTGTGTGTGTGTGTGTGTGTGCGCGCGCGCGTGTGTGCAGTAGAATATGACTCAGCCATGAAAATGAATGAAATCTTGCCATTTGCAATGATGTGGAAGTCCTCGAGTATATCATGCTAACGAAAAAAGTCAGTCAGAGAAAAACAAATAACATGATTTCACTCATAGGTAGAATTTAAGGAACAAAACAGATGAACATATGGGACAGAAAAAAAGAGAGAGGGAAGCCGACCGTGAGACTCTTAACTATGGAGAGGAAACTGAGTGTTGATGGAGGAAGATGGGTTGGGGATGGGCTAAATGGGTGATGGGTGTTAAGGAGGGTACCGGATGTGATGAGCACTGGGTATTATAGGTAAGGGATGAATCCCTAAATTCTACTCCTGAAACCAGTATTTCACTATGCGTTAACTACATAGAAATTAAACAAACATTTGAAACCAAAAACGGGAATAGGGGTCCAGATCGCCATAGAGAAACACAAACAGCAACCATTGTGTTTTGTTGCTCCCGGTGGCAGCCAAATTTCAATTCACATGTTAAAATTTGACCAAAGATGTTATCTGATAAAAAAAATCATGCAAAATACAACATCTTGGTATTCTATGTAACCAACAGAACCCCAGAATACAAATATCAGCATTAAAAATGATTGTAATATATCAGAATTCAACTCAATATATATTATGAGTAAAGATGGGTTCAGAAGTTAAGGGACTGTCAGAAAATCATACACGTTATATTACAGCCGCGGGTAGAACCTACCTCAGTGCCTCAGCATATTTCATACAAACTGATATTCAATCCAAATGAATTCTGTGTTTGATAAAAGCAGAACTTACAGAAGGATCTGAATATTATTAGCAGTTCGTTGAAGTATTTATACTCAAAAAAAGAAAATGGTTTCATATTGTATGATTTAATAAGGCTTTGACCCAATTTGTTTCTATCTCTACTTGTGTATAAGTCAGGCCGGCAGGATGTTTGATCTACTTGGGAAAGTAATCTTCATATGCAACCCCTGTTAGAAATGTATCATTAAAGTTGTATCTGCATACGTAAAGATATAATATTCGGGGAAAGACCCTCATACTTTGCACTGTCAATGGATAACATACCTGCTTCCGGCATTTTAATGGGCTCTAAGAAGGGTAGACTTGGCCCCTTGCATCAGGGTCATCTTCAGTTATACCCCCAGCCTTTGCCTGAGGCAGCTCCTGGAGATCAGCTTCCAGGTCCCGTCCTTAAAACACAAAGGTAATCGATTTAAGCAGTAAATATGAAATATAAACCAATAAAAGCCTATAGGCTAGGGTGATAAAAAAATGTGATGGGAAAATGCATTTCACACCCTTGTTTTCCTGTAGTACGATTTGCTTTATTTCAAGGGACATTCGAAAGATAAAGCCCACTGCACTTCATTTCCTTTCTATTACCATAGTGTTCTTAGAATAGAGAGCATCAGCTACATGTGGGAAATCAAGTCTACACCACGCATAAGATTTTATTTAAAAAGTACAACGTAGTTTTCCGAAGGATAAGCTGAGTGTATTCGTGGGCCTCTAACAAATCCTATACTAGTGACATCCATGCCGTAGTAGGGCAATCTGCAGGGTATTTTGTCCAATTTTACCCGTTCGATTTAAGTGCAAAGTCCCTCTATGTATAACTTAGGATAAAGCAGTCATGTATAGAGCAAAGTTCCAAAAGTAACGGCAAAACAGTAGTGATTAACAGCCCCACTTCTGTCTGGCAGTGAGACAGTAGGGACAAGTAGGGTGGAAAGAAATTAATGAACTTTGTCGTCAGTCGTATTGTGGAAACCTCTTAACAGCGAATTCCTAACACACTCCATGGCCTGAACGGTGTCCATAATTCACTACAAGTACTTGATGAAGATGTTCCATTTGGAAGACATTCATTTCTTGTTTCATGATCGTTTTAAGATCCTTTTGATTTTCCTAATCGTAAAAGTACTTCAACACCTTTTAAGGCCACGTAAAAATCATATTAACGTAGTGACCCTAATGCCAGTTTCCTGAATGATTAATCAGACAGTGGCTATCATTCACTGAGCTCTTTTCTGGAGTCTCTCTCCTGCTCCACTGAACTGGACTGATTCCTGTGCCACTAATAAGCTACTTTACAGGACAGACACATTTGACTACTAAGCATTCGATACAAAACCATTCACTTGTTTGTAAAACAACACAGATGGTAGGAAGAACACAGACCTCTTTAAAATTGCTTATTTTAAGTAATCTCTACACTCAGTATGGGCCTTGAACTCTCGACCCCGACACCGAGAGTCACATGCTCTACCGACTGAGCCTGCCAGCTTCCCCAAGAACGCAAACTTTGTACTGAACTACGAGGTGTATCTCCATGTGTCAAGCAGTCTTTGGCAAGCCACAATCCCTGAGCCTTAGTTTTCTCATTTATAAAATGGGGCTCCCATCCGTATGCAAACTGGCTTTATTCCACACGTTACAGGATACGTTGACGTGCCACTCTGCCTATCCTGTTGACTAGTGCTTACGCTTTTGATGAAATGAGTGAAAAGGACACACAAAAATATTCTAAGAAGAACAAATTAAACTAGGGAAGCGATGTATAGTTTTGTAGTTAAACATTTTCCTCTAATTTAGAGAGGACAGCATTTTCAAGCACACCGATTAATTCTCGAGGAAAAAGGGAAATTGGTTACGGTGAAGGACTACAGGAAGCTGCACACTATACACTCTTCACATCTTCAACCCGTTTTCGGGAAATGACTGAGAGTCTCTTCCAATGTTTTCTTTCCTCCTGCAATGGTTTGTCATAACGCATGATGCCCACATACACCCCCTGCCCCCACAGTCATTCTCCTTCCCTTTCCCTTCACCTTGAGCCACAGGTCCTGCTTCAACTTCCTTCCCTTGATCAGGCAGAATATCCTGACTCTCAGGTGGTGCCTCCCTTTTTTTCGGTTGCTCATCACTGGGTTGCTGCTCCTAAGGGTGTGTGTGTGGGTGTGTGTATGTGGGCAAATAAAAAGTTGGGTTGTTAATACATGCTAACAGTATAAATATACATTATACATTTTGATATCAAACAAGGAATAAGCATAAAGACACTCCCACATCATGATTCTATGCACTTATTCTTAAAAGTGACTCTTCCCACACAGCGGCTACTCCAACAAAGGTAACCACAAGCACTTTGGAGGCTACTGTAAACTATGCTGGGATGGATATGCACAATCTGTCGTTAATAAGCATGACAAAGGAGCCATAGGGTGTATTTGCATGGGCAACAGAAATATGGAAGCCTTCTGGTTCAATGTTTCCCTCCCTTTATCAGCAGAGAAGATTTTATCACTGTATTTGTATGCCTGCAGCTCAACAAAATTTTCAGAGCAATAAATGGAAGGTAATCGAAAACAGCCAACACGGAAGTACTCACACCCACCTGCTCTTTAGACCCTGGATTATCTTTTCTTTCTTTGATTCTGGTTCTGGATCTGGATCTGACTTGGCCACTCATAGTCCACACTGAAAGGAGAACACTGGTATTTCGAAAATGTACTCTAAAGGAGAGGCATACCACGTCCAACCAAGGCCAAAGGCTTAATTTTTTTTTTTTACTTTGAAAACACTCTGAGAGCCAACCTAGCATCAGTAGAGTGTACAAGCTGTGGTCACACCAAAGACACGGGCTGCAAGATCATTTACATCAGCCAGGCTGGCCGTGAAATCGCCTTATGGACAGGCTAAAAGACGAGGCTTAGCCTCACGCCTGCATTCCCCACTATAAAGGCATTTGAGAAAACAGTGCTGGACATTCAAACCTGAGTCACTACTGCTTTGGTCACATTCCCATTTACTAGGCTCATTTTACCGCCTTAAATAACGTTTGGCTGGAACGCAGGGAAAGAAAGAATCCTCTGCATACGGCCTCGGGCTCTGTTCGCACTCCAAGGGTTCAGGCGTGTAGTCGCGAACCAGACCCACGGGCCGGCTCCTCCCTCGACCTCTGCACGGTGCACGGCTAATCTCGCGGACCCAGTCACAAGCCCCTAGCGTTCCCCGCTACCTGGGCTTTTCTATACCGCCTGGTCGGCTCCCTGCCCCGGGTCCCACAGAGGATCCTGGACTCTGTGCTCTGCTGGCAGCTGTAGGTGCTCCAGGACTCCGAGATCTCCACTAACCGCCCCGCCCCGCCCGCGCCGGGCCTCGGCCCGTCTTCCCCTCCGCTCCTCGACCCACCATCCTCACTTGCCCTGGCCCCACCACGAGGACGAGCGCCATGGCGGCCGCGACGCCTGTGAGGAGAAGGGCGCTAGCTCCTCGCCACTTCCACCTAGGATGCCACAGATCTACCGTCCCCACCTGCCCGCGGCCCACTGGCTCCCTCCCCATCCTCGCTCACACTTAAACTCCTGGAAGGACTGATCTGGGGACCTACCAGTTGAATTGGGCTAGCGAGAAAGCTCACGGCACAGAGAACACGGCGCCTCGACGGATCTCGCCCCAGCTCACAGAGCGCGGACAGCAATGCACACGCCCAGTAACAGTCGCTCACAGCAAGGCGCATGCGCACTGTTCGCTCACAGCAAGGAGCATGCGCACAGCCTTGGCTGCGGGCAGGGTGGGTTGAGGTTTTCCCGCCTGTGCTGCTGCAGAGACTCGCTGCTGCAGAGACTCGCAGCTGCGCGGGTCAGCCGAGGAGAAGGAAAGGGGCTTGAGCGTTCTGTTTTGCACACCACCCAATCTCTCCTAGGCAGCCAGATACTTTGGGGACAGAGAGCCCCAGCTTACCCTTAGCGGACAAGGTGTCTCAGAAAAACCAATGACACGTTAACGCCTGGGTGGCTCCGTCGTCTAAGCATCTGCTTTAGAATCAGGTCATGATCCCGGGGTCCTGAGATCCAGTCCAGCATCGGGCTCCTCCCTCAGCGGGAGCCTGCTTCTTCCTCTGCCCGCTGCGCCCCCTGCTTTTGCTCTCTCTCTATGACAAATTAATAAATGAAATCTTTAAAAAAGAAGAAGAAACACCGCTGAGACAGAAATAGATATGAAGCATTTTAATCCGAGTTTGATACTTCCTTTGTTTAGTCATTTCCTCGTTTGCTTTTGGGTGATGTGTCATTCTTGAATGAACTGGCTCACCTCTGTGTGATAAATACATTAACATCTGTTCTCTTTACGTTTTTCTTGGCGCTACCACACGTTGAATACTCTGCACTCGTAGCTCCTTCCTCTGTAACTGCGTTCATTCAGTCGGTGTATGCTTTCAGAAATATCCACAGATACTGGTCCTGGGATTTAGGCTCCGTCCATGCTCACATGGCATGCAGCAGTAGTGTCTATGTTCCTCAAATTCTGTACTTCCCAATAAACCGCCAGGCCACTTCTAAGCAAAGCTGACTTTATCCCATAAAGGGAGAGCACTACCTGGACAGACTCTTAATAGAGTCTTGGAGGTGGCAGGGCAGGAGAGGTATTTATTCAGATTTTGAAGTCCGCTATAGAGCAGATCTTTCAATGTTGGAGGACGGTGTGATTTAGATTGGGTGAGAATCGTGATAGAATGGCTTAGGTTTGGATGACACAAGGGAAACAATTTTTAAAGATTTTTATTTATTTATTTGAGAGAGAGAGAGAGAGAGAACACAAGCAGGGGGAGAGGCAGAGGGAGAGGGTGAAGCAGACGCCCCACTGAGCTGGGAGCCCGACCTCGGGCTGGATCCCAGGACCTGGAGATCCTGACCTGAGCGGAAGGCAGACGCTTAACCATCTGAGCCACCCAGGTGGCCCACGAGGCAAGAATTTTAAGACCAAAAGCTCAAAGTTTCTTGTGGTTGAAAAATGTCCTTTCACACTTTTTATCGACGCGTTCATGGGTTTTTCAGGTAGTTCCCAGAACGAAGAAGAACGTTATTTGCGACTCTTGTGTTCCCAAGTGAGGCCTTGCTGGATTAGTAAGTTTACGTTGATGCAGAGAGCAAAGTGGAGTCTGTCATGTCAAGCAGGGGCCTGTGTCAAGCAATGACCCAAGTAGGTAACGGTACTGCTGCTAGGAGGGATGGCCGGGACCAGCATCAGCCGACGCCCCAGCACTGATAACAAGCAGAACCAGAGGAGGTCTGCAGGGGCAGACCTTTAAATCCCGACTAAATCCCTTTAGAAAGGGGAAGAATTTTGCAGCAAACCGCCAGACTCTTCAGACATGACCCCTCTATGACTGACCGCTGAGAAAAGGCAACTGCCTCCGATAGCTGCGCCCGACGGATCTCTGAACAGAACTGAGATCCTTCACCGCTTGAACGTAATAAGCGGTCATGCCCAGAGCTGCCCCGGACCAGAACGGACCGGACCGAGGCCTTGTTTCAACTGCATGCCCACAGACTGACTTCCCCTTTGGTTCACTAACTTCCTGCACCCTTGTGTTATCTCGCTTGTGGTGTGGTTTGTCTTACGTCCTGCTCTGTGTGCTGTTTGAGAAGCCAAGTTTAATCACAGGGGGGAGTTGTCATTGAGTTTGGAATCCTGAACCTGCTTTATAATGGTGATTTACTTTGTTCTATGATTGCATAAAGCTGACGTTGGGGAAAGACACAACCCCTGTGTGTGCTTTCACAGAGGGGTCATGACGGTTGATGAAAGCAGGGGAATACGAACCCTTGCTAATGTAGACAGTCAGCTGTGTGCAGGTGTCCATTTTGATTACTTTGAGATAACTTAGTAGTTTTGTGTGGGAGGTGCACATGGAAGAGAGGACAAGAGGGGCGCCCTAGTCAGAAAGTATCTTTTTCTGAATAAGTTAGGATATGCTGCTGAACTTAAGTGACTCCGATGTGTTCCATCTAGCTGGGCTTCTTCGAAGGAAGTAGCTTCAGTATAGCAAGGGAGGTCTCCCAGGCTCTCTGCCTCTTTCTCCCTGAGAAGCAGACTGAATAGGAAATGTGATTCTTCTCAAGGAATGTTTAAGAGTGAGAGTAGTCACAGCCCTCAGAGGTTTATTTTTTATCTCTTAAAATCATTGTCAGCAAGGAGACTATCATCACCGAGTTACTCTGGCTGGCTCTTTCTCTTTTAGCCCCCGTTTTTGGGTGTGTGTAGCACTCAAGAAGGGCTCAAAGGTTGGGACGCGGTGATTTCTGAATTTACACTTTCTGGGAGCACCTAAATTGCAAACATTCAAGTTCCTGCCGTCGGATGCCTGGACAGTTAGTTGTGGGTTCTGAGGACCTGATGATGCCCGAACTGCTCCAGTCCACCTCCCAGGCCTGACTTCAACCTGGTACAAACATTTGGCTTTCTCCCACCATTCCTGTTGGAGAAAAGTGTTGGGCAGCTCGTGATAGGGCCATAATTGGATTCAGGTGAAAGCCAGTTGTGAAGATGCTCCGGGGACCCCCAGGAAGCAGCGGCAAGTATCAAGGACACTGTAGAGGCGGGAAGAACTGCCCGACTGTTGCCTCCAGGAGCTGTGTCTGCGCTGCTAAGCACGGAGCTAGGGCTGAGAGTGCCAGAAACTCCTCTGCCTGGGGGAGGGCTTCAGTTTTCTGCAGGACCAGAGCTTCTCTCCATGCAAGCAGGAGAATCTAGGAAGCAATTGAAATTCCCACAGAACCGAGGATGAGTGGGCATGGGGCAAGTTCTACAGATTCGGGGCGGCTGCCATTTTCCAGGGTACTGGAGGCGGCTAGTAACTAAGCTCACACTGTTTGCTGGTTGAGGTCAAATGGATCAATGTAACCGTGTGAAATGCAACTCACACCCTGGCTTCATAAGCTGGGAGCGTTGTAGGAGATGCGGTCCTTTATTGCTAGGGCACAGAGTGTATGAGCTTTGTCGATCTTCTCTTGTCTTCAGACATCAACACTTTTGGTTCTCAGGCTTTGGTCATACAGTGGGACTTACAACCCGTGTAGGGGTCCCGGGGGGGGGGGGCTCAGTCGTTAAGCGTCTGCCTTCTGCTCATGTCATGATCCCGGGGTCCTGGGATTGAGCCCCGCATCGGGCTCCATGCTCCACGGGAAGCCTGCGTCTCCCTCTCCCACTCCCCCTGCTGGTGTTCCCTCTGTCGCTGTGTCTCTCTCTGTCAGATAAATAAATAAAATCTTAAAAAAAAAAAAGAAAGAAAAAAGCAAAAACCCCACAAAAAACGACAACCCCATGAAACCAGGTCTTTAGACGTGGACTGAAGTAGGCCACCGACTTTCCTTGTTGTCTTGTGTGTACAGAGCCGACCGTGGGTTTCCTCACCTTCATAATCACATAAGCCAACTCCTGTAATGAATATCCTCCTCTTATATATGCCTGTACATCTGTATGTAATCCTGTTGGTGCTAGTTCTCTGCAGAATGGTTGACTACAGAAGGTTTTGGTGCCGAGAGTGTTTCTAGAGGACCCGGATGTTCAGGGTGGGTTTTCTGAATTGCTTGTTGGTTTTCTGCAATTGAGTGTCTAATATGATTACATTTAAAGAAGCTAATGGCTCGATTTCTAATAGGAAAAACAGCACCGATAGTCCATGAATCGTTGTTTACAGAGATACACAAAATATGTGCATTTGACACTCCTAAACAACCACTTATAAGAAGCAAGGAGTTTCGTGACTCTGTATATGACAATGAAGAGCTGCAGAGTAGTGTGTTGTTGGGGTCCAGGGCCCAAAGCGGCTTCTGAGGGCCAGAAAGAATTCTTGAGACATCTCTGGTGCAAAAGAAGGTGGTTTTATTAAGGCAAGGGGACAGGTCCAGTGGGCAGGAAGAGCTGCTGCCCTGGGACTGGGAGGAGCAACTGATGATATACTTTGGGGTTGGGGGAAGTAAAGATAAGGGAAGCTTCAAAAGGATTTTCATATGCTAAAGAAGACTCACAAGAAACCTGAGGCCTTGATGTTGTCAAACCAAGATTGTTTTTCCCTCAGCAAGGCATTAACTTCAAGACTGTTGGGAGATTCCTGGAGGTACATTATACTCCGACTGTCTCAAGGATTTGTCAGTGGGCTGCCAGTTAGAAGGACATCTAATTTTACCTACATTTCCTTCTGCCTTTGTTTCCCACATCACCGCCGCTGTCTAATAAACATAGCTCACATTCCCCAACAGGAAGAGGTTTAGCTTACCTGCCCTAGCAGGAGGAAAGAATGTCTCTTTGCCCAGCAACAGCCCATCCCATGAAGACCACCACACTCAGCCAATGGCAAGCTGTAGAAACCCCTCCCAGCTTCCTCTTCTCCACTGTAAAAGCAAGACTCTCTCCTACGATCTCGGCACTTACAGAGGGGTTGCCTGGGTTCCTTGTCCAGAATTGCAAGTCCTCTGCTCTTCCTGAATGAGGTCATTTTGCTGGTAAAAAAGAAAAGAAAAAAAAAAAAGCTGGTTCTTTTGTGTTTTGAAGGTCAACCATACACTCCTGGACATTGATACTCTAAATCTTTCTTCTAGTCTTCCCAAAGGGACCTTTTAGTAGGGTGACTGGACACTGGGAAAGAGGAAATGATCACAACTTTTCGGGACTGCTGGACACCGGATCTGAAGTGCCACTGATTCCAGGAGACGCAAAGTGACTCTGTGGCCCTCCAGCCTGAGCAGGGGCTTATGGAAGTCAGGTGACCAATAGGCTATACTGTCAGTGGATGGGGAAAATTCAGTGTGAGATATTCATACTACCATCTGTCATCAGTGAGGAAGTGGAAACCAAGTCAAGAGCAGTGAGATATCCCGATGTGTCGGGAGTGGATGGAGGGTCACACACACAGTGATGTGTCCTCCCCCAACTTGTAGTTGCGGCAGGAATCAAACGTTAGGAATGCAACTAGCCTCTGCATCAGAAATATAGGCCTAACGTAAAGGTCGATTTTAGATGGTCCCCTCAGCGAACCAGTCCTTTTCGTGGTGCAGTGCCGTGGACAGTTCAAGCAGCTTCCATGATGTTTCCCTAGTTCTTGGGCTCACAGATGGGTGTCTTCAATCTGCAACAGTCCCCGAGCCTCAGTCCTGTTCACTCAGCCTGGGCCTGCTTTCAGTGCAGCACAGCTCCTGCTGAGGCTGAAAGAGCCCACAGCAGGCACATCAGGTTTCAGTACAGAGTCAGGTCAGGGAATCAGGATCTGTGAAGCCAGGGTTGCAAAGAAGCCAGAAGCTTTTCTTTGGCAGCAGCAGCAGCAAAGGCAAAAAATACTTCAAGCTGGACAGCCCTGCCTCATGTCCAAGCAACAAGCAAGGCTATCCTGAGCCCCATTTATCTTGTCAGGCATAGAATCCAATTGCCCCACTCAAAAACATGCACACCTGGCTGACAGATCATGACTCTGTATGCACGAGACAGCTGATCTTACAGGCGTTCACTAAAAACTGAAAACTGCTTTAAAACCCCAAATTTTATCTCCATCTGTATATTGCCACCCTTTTATATTGTTTCTCATTTTACAGAGGCAACAATCGGAGTAAAAACCATCAGTTATAGAGACATGTTTTCTTCTTAATATTCGCAGAGCCAAAATTCCAATCTGCTCACCTGAGTCAAACACAAGTTAAGACACGAAGTCCCTTTAGTATCTTTTTGTTTCTATTTTCCCTGATAGGGATGGTTCCTTCAGCATTTAAGATACTGCAAGTATATATGACACTTTACATCAATTTTATCATATGTCCAGTTGCACCAGCCATAAAAGGAAATAAAACAAATACTTACTGATAGATCTTATTTTTTTCTTTTTCGGTCTCTCGGAAGTATAAGATTTGGATTATAGGCGGCAATGGAGATCCTCTGAAATTCTGGGAGGTAGCCTCAGGAGAAGCAGCAACGCTGAAGTCGAGGCTTGAAAACTTTTCCCGTTTCCTTCTCGGTTATCTAAAGGTTTACTCAAACCCAGAGAATTGGCTTAATTTTACCAGCGCCCTTGGAGGAGAGAGAAACTAAAATTTTAACTTCTTCTTCTTCTTCATTTTTTTTTGCCCCCCCCCCCGAAGGTTACCCTTGTGTATTTTTGAAAACCTGTTCTTCTGCCTGGAGGACAGAAGAAAAAACAAATTTGTCACCTGGCTATGCTGTTTTTCTCACTTCAGGAAAAGTTTTAACAAGATTTAAGCCATTCATGACGAAAGCATTCCGCAAACGAGGAGGAGCCGAAGGACGATCTATAAAGTGCAACTACAAAAATCCCACATCTTACACCATACTTAATAGAGAAAGACTACTTGTCTTTCTCTAACATCAAGAACCAAGCAAGAAACTGGTGTAGCCACTGTGGAAAAGAGTATCGAGGTTTCCCAAAAAGTTAAACCTAGAACTACCCTACAATCTAGTAATCGCACTATTGGGCATTTATCCCCAAAATACAAAAACACAAATTCAAAGGGATACCTGCAGCCCTATGTCTCTAGCTGCATTATTTACAATAGGCAAATTATGGAAGCAACCCAAGTGCGTGTACCACCTGCCAGGCCCTGACAGGACGTCTGGTCTATGGCTGATTTTAGGTTGGCCTTAGTCATCACTTTACATCTGTAAGATAATACAGATTGTATCTGCCTTCTACATTTCAATCGTTGCTCATACTTCCGGGTGTTCAATGGAACCCTCATTTTATTTCAGAAGACGTATCAACTTAAAATGATCACGATCATCATTTCGGGGACTTATCATTTCAAACAGCCTGTATTGCACTCAGACCAACGACTTGATACCACTTCCAATTCAATTTTGTTTTCCACATTTTCAGTGAGGAAACAGGCTACAGAAAAAGCATCCCTTGATTCTATCAATAGATGCAGAAAAAGGATTTGACACCATCCAACATCCATTCATGATTAAAACTCAGAAAACAGAAATAAAGAGGAACTTCCTCAGCTCGATAAAGAATATCGACAAGAAACCTTCAGCTAACACTGGACTTAATTGTGACCTTTCCCTCTGAGGTCAGGAAAAGGCAAGGACGTCCCCTCTTGCTATTCAGGTTCAACATCCTACTCGAAGTCCTAGCTAACAAGGGAGGAAATTATAGATACTCTGATTGAGAAGGAAGGAACAAACTGTCTCTGTTTGCAGATATCATGATTTTCTTTGTAAAGATACTTAAAAGAATAAAAACCTGGTGGAACAAATTAGCCATTCTACCCAGTTTGAGGATACAAGGTTACCATAGCAGAGTCCACTGCTTTCTTCTATATCGGCCTAAGGAACTGGACTTTGGAATTGAGAACCCATTACCATTTACATTAGCACCCCACAGAATGATCAATTTGGTCTAAGTCTAACAAAATATGTACAAAATCTATATGAGGAAAATTACAACGGTCTGATGAAAGAAATCAAAGAAGAACGAAACAAATGGAGAGATAGTTCATGTTCATGGAAGGGGACTCAATATCGTCGACTTGCCAATTCTTCCCACTTTGTTCTATAGATTAATGCATCCTAATCAAAATCCGGCAGGTTATTTTGCGCACATTGACAAACTGATTAGGAAGTTTCTATGGAGAGGCCAAAGACACAGTACAGCCAACACAATACTGAAGGAGGAGAAAAGGTTGGTAGCCTGACACTACCGTACTTCAGGACTTAGTATAAACTTAAGACAATCAAGGCAGTATGGTACTGGAGAAAGAATAGACCGACAGGTCAATGGAACAAAAGAGAAAGCCCAGAAACAGACCTCCATAAACACAGCCAACAGATTTATGCAATGGACCGAAAGTAATACGCTGGAGCAAAGAAGTCTTTTCGACAAATGATGCTGGAATATCTGGACATTCACGTGGGGAAAAATGAATTTAGACACAGACCTTATGCCCTTCACAGCAAATTAACTCAAAAGGATCACAGACCTAAGTGTAAAATAAAAACTACAAAACTGCATGGGAGATGCCTTTGCATAGGCAATCCAAAACAGAGCAGAACATCTAGATGAAGATGGACACAGAGAACATTTCTTTTGATACAACCTAAAGGCATGATCCACGAAAGAAACAATAGATACGGTAGGCCTCATTAAAATTAAAAAAGTCTGCTCTTTGACAGACTGGCAGAAAATAGATGAAGAGGCATATCTGATAAAAGACTGTTATCCAAAATTTAGAAAGAATTCTTAAACCCCAAAATATGAAAATGAACACCCCGATTTAAACATAGGCAAAGACACGAACAGGGAAGTCACCAAAGAAGATACACAGATTGGAAATAAGCCTATGAAAAGATGCTCAACATCCTATGCCATTATGAAATTGCAAAATAAACAACAACGAGGCATCACTGTACACTGAGAACATCAAATGTTTGTGAAGACGTGCAGTAACCGGAACTCCCATTCGCTGCTGGTAGAAAGCCAAAGCGGCATAACCGTTTGGAATACAGAATACAGGTTGCTCACAAAACTCAACACATGCTTATCGTACAATCCAGTAATCACACGCCTTAGTGTTTCCTCAAATTAGTTGAAAATTTATGTCCGCACAAGAACCTACACACAAATGTTTATAGTAGCTCTATTTATAACTACTCAAACTTGGAAGCAACCAACATAGCGGTTTCCTTTTTTGGGAGATAAATGTATATTTATCTAGAGATACGGCACATCCAGAGAACGGAATATTATCCAGGGCTAAAACAAAGGAGCCATCAAGCCATGAAAAGCCAGGAGGAACCTTAGATGCATCTCAGCAGTGAAAAAGTCAATCTGAAAAGGCTATACATACGGTAAGATTCCTACTATGGTGATCTTCCGTAAAAGGCAAAACTATGGAGATATTAAAACATTAGTGGCCTCGTGAGTTAGAGGAGAGAAGGAAGAACAGGCAGTGTGCAGAGCAATTTTACGACAGCGAAATAATTCTGTAGATACAATAATTGCACTTTTGATGTTTAGTTAATGTAGTTCAAGGTTTATGCCCACTCAGAAATCCTGTGGACATGACATTACTCATTTGTGAAAACTGTTAGAATGTACAGCACCAAAGGTGAATCACAACGTAAACTGTCGGTGGACGTTTGGAGGGATTATGATATATGGGTTCATCGATTATAGTTCATGCATCACTCTGACGCAGAATATTGTAAGTGGAGGAGGCTGTGTATGGGTGGGAGCGGTAGGTATGTGGCAACTCTGACTTTTGGCTCAAGTTTGCCGTGAACTTAAAACTGCACTAAAGAGTAAAACTATTTTTAAAAACCTAGTGAGGAGTTTCTGCTTCTGGCTGCCATGGAGTTAGCTCACTGCTGCCTATGTCTCCCTGTGATTGTAACTGACCATTGTAGACAAAAGGCAAAAATAAAAAATAAAAAATAAATATAATACCACTTGCCTGAGGAGTCTGAAAAGGAAGCAAAAGCAGATGCCTTGTCGTAGACAGTGAAACCAGGGAGTAGGGAATGGTATAGGTTGTGTTACCCGTTTCCTTTCACACTTTTGTCTTTAACATTTCCCCGAGCCAGACTGCCTCACAGATTTGTGCAACAGCAGGGATACATGCAATTGACAGAGGAAGTGATACTTTGGGCCCAATTTACAGATGATTCTGCACCATATGCAGACACCACCTGCAAGTGGATAGCTGTGGTACTACAGCCCCTTTCTGGGATATCCGTGGAGGACAGTGCGGAAGGGTCAACCTCCCAGTGGGCAGAACTTCGAGCAGTGCACCCGGTTGTTTACTTTTCTTAAAAGATCAATGGACAAGGGCACTAGGGTGCCTCAGTTGGTTAAGCGCCTGACTCTTGAATTCGGCTCAGGTCACGATCTCAGGGTTGTGGGATCGAGCCCCCCGTTGGGCTCTGTGCTGGGCGTGGAGCCTGCTTAAGCTTCTCTCTCCCTCTCCCTCTGCCCCTCTCCCCTCCTCTAAGGAAAAGAGGAAATGGACGGAATTCTGATTATCTTCCAATTCACGGGCTGTGGCCAATTGTTTGGCAGAGAGGTCAGGGAAGTGGAAGGAACAGGAATTAAAATAGGTGACCAAATTCTAGGAAAGAGGTATGTGGATAGACCTCTCTGAGTAGGTGAGAAATGTGAAGGTATTTGTGGCTTATGTGAATGCTCACTAAAGGGTGACCTCAGCAGAGAGGAAGATTCTTTTTCTTTCTTTCCATTCTCTTTTCTTTTAAATTTCAGTATAGTCGCCCTACAGTGTTATATTAGTTTCAGGTGTATACTATCGTGATTCAACAATCCCAGACATCACCCAGCGCTCATCAGGACAAGTGCACGCCTTAATCCCCATCGTCTATTTCACCCATCCCCACCCCACCCCCACCCCCGGTAACCATCGGTTTGTTCGCTACAGTTAAGAGTCTGTTGGTTGGTTGTCTCTCTCTCTCAGCAGAGATGCATTTTACTAATCAAGTATATAAGATGAACTGTTCTATGGATATTAGCCTCTTTCCTCAGCCATCCTTGTCATTGCCCAATGGGCTACTGGACCAATTGGCCATGGGTCATAGAAGGATGTTATGTATTGGTTCAGCACTGGACTTCTACTCACCAGAGCTGACGTGGCTGAGTGCACCGCTGAGTGCCCATACCTGCTAGCAACAGAAATGATCCGTGTGTCTTTGATAAGGCACCCTCCCCCCAGGTGATCAGCCAGCTAGCTGGTGGCAGGTTTATTACATTGGACCTCTTCTATCATGGAAAAGCGGCATTTGTTCTTACTGGAATAGACACTTACCATCGACATGAATTTGCCTTCCCTGCATGCATTGCTTCGTGTCTAAACTAACAGCAGTGACTTACGGAATGCTTTTTCTGCCACTGTTGTATTCCGTGCAGCCTGATTCTGATGGAGGAACTAAGTTCACAGCACATGGTGTGAAGCCACGAGCCCCTAGTCATGCAATTCACTGGTGGTATCATGCTCCCCACTGTTCCAAGTCCGCTGGCTGATGCAACGTTGGAATGTCCTTTTGAAGACTCTGCTAATGGTGCCAGGTAGATGGCAATACCCTGTAGGAGTGGGGCAAGGTTCTCCAGGAGGCTGTATACCTGAATCAGCATCCAACACACGGGGCTATTTTTCCCATGGGCAGGAATCACGGGTCCAGGAATCGAGGGATGGAAACTGGCAGTGGCACCACTCACTATTAACCCCTAGTGATGCACTAGCACAATTTCTATTTCCTGCCCCCTGTGGCTTTATGCCTTGCTTGCCTAGAGGTCTTAGTTCCAATGGGAAGAAAAATGACAATGATTCCGTTGAACTGTAAGTTAAGAATGCTGCCCACCGCTTTGGTGCTAATACTTTCACGTAACCTGCCTTCCAGAGACGCTTCCCAGGGAAAGAACAGATGATGGCTAAGTTCATGTGTCAACTTGGCTAGGACAGAGTATTCACATATTTGGTCAAATACTAGAGGGGATATTGCTGGGAAGCTAATCTCTAGATAAGGTTAACATTTAAACCAGTAGACTACGAGTAATTCACATCACCTTCTATAAGGGGGCCGGGACTCATTCAGTCAGACGAAGACCATAAAAGAAAACAGGGCTGAAGTCACCCAAGGAAGAGAGAATTCTGCCTTTATACTGTCTTTGGATTTGGGCTGTAAGATCAGCTCACATAGTAAGTTTTCCAGCCACTGTGTTGTTACCCACTTCTGGAGTCCCCAAATCCTTTTCCTTTCCTTTAATATTATTCAGAATTTTCTCTTTTTCCTTTCCCAAGTTTTTACAAAATTCCAGTGAGTTTACATACAGTGTAATATTAGTTTCAGGTGTAGGATTTAGTGATTCATCACTTACATACAAAGCCCAGTGCTCATCCTACATCCCCTCCTAAATCCCCATCCCCTATTTAACAGATTTCCCCCACCCACCTCCCCTCCAGTAACCCTCAATCTGTTCTGTATAATTAAGAGTCTGTGTCTTGGTTTGTCTTTCTTTCCCCTGTCCCATGTTCATCTCTTTTGTTCCTTATATTCCATACATGAGTGAAATCACATGGTTTTTTTCTTTCTCTGACCGGCTTATTTGGCCTAGCTCCATCCACGCCATCGCAAATGGCAAGATTTCGTTCTTTCAGAGTTTTCATTTGGTTGCCTCTTGCATTAATCTCAAACTCTACAGGCTTGCTTCGTAGAGAAGACCAAGTAGAAATGAGTCTCTGTCATTTTGTCCAGACCAAAAGTCGTATCTTGTTTTGTACAGAGTGCCACTTCTTTCATAAATTTTGGCACATCCCCGAAACAAAAGCTTATGTCTAATTCTTATTTCCTCAATGTGCTGAATAATGAAAGTCGGATTAGTACTTTCAAAAGTGAGAACTTACCCATATCACCCAATTTAACACACACCTATACTTCATCAATATGGAACCAACGGCTATTAAACCTCTAGTACTCTCTGAGTCATGCAAGAGACTGTATAATATGAAATTTATCGAGTGCCAGGGTTTTCCATGCTATAGTCCACATCACATTGATTTTTCATGTTATTTTTGAATAGGCATAGTGTGTGATCAAAACTGCTATTCCTTAATATACAGAAATCTTATTGTTCCACTGAGTATAAATATTAGTAGAAACGTACGGTCCATATGTTAAATGGATGGGTTTCAGTAAAAGAAAAATGTTGCCTCTACTTTTAGCAATGGTACTTCCTAGGAACAACTGCGTATGATTCTCATCCTGAAAGATGAAAAATTTCAACAGAAAACTAAACTATCTTTAAATGATTCAAATGGACATTTTCAAATGGTGAAAACCCAGCCTTTAAAACTAAGAATCCACTATATCGGGTTAGCAGAAGATTCCATACAAGCAAGGTCAGGACCAAGGCAGACCACAGGATTAGGGAGCTGAAAATATCAACATGAAGCTAGAGAGAAAAAAAGGTAAGGATTCAGGTCCAACACAGGTGTAAGTGAAGACAGGCAAGGAGAGAAAAAACAGGGAAGAAGCAGTGTGTGAACAAACAATAGCCCAGATTTTCTACAACTGATGAAAGGCATCCGTACATATCACAAGCTCTGTAGACCCTCCAGAAATAATGACAAAGATAGTCACCCCCACAGCATCAAATTTAAAGAGTGCTGATAACCAAACAGAAATTCATAAAAGTAAGCAGGTAAAAAAGTATACTTTACCTTTAAAGGTGAGCGATATCATAGAATAATGAAACCTAGGAGAAAATGAAATGGTAGCTTTCACAGTCTAGGAAACCAAGTGTCAATGTACGATTCTATAAGCAATAAAAATATTCTTTAAGACGAATTGTAAGTGTTCTCTCTCCCTCACAAACACACACACACTGATGAAATTCATCACCAGCAAGTGTGCACTAAGAGAAATAATATTAAAAGTTCTCCAGGCAGAAAAAATAGAACTCCAAAGTGAAACAGTATTATAGGAAATAAGGAGGAGCAAAGAAAGGTCATTATGTGAGTAAATATAAGAGAATATTGACTGCATCATCATTGTAGAAACAAAAAAATCATATTTTATGGCGTTTCAAGTATATGTAAAATTAACGTAATGTAAATATAAGGTAGAAGTTCAAGGGGAGAAATGAAGTTAAAGCATTCCACAAATCCTGCAGTATAAGGGAAGTAATAGAATTCATACTTTGCATTCGCTGTTAGTAATTATCAACACTGTATCAACTCAGGGCTGCATAGTGGAAGCTGTGTGATAGTCAATAAAAGAGAAAGGAAATACAGACTTAACAACCTCACAGAGAAAAGTGGAATCACAAAAAATATTGGAACGTTCTCATAAAGAGAAAAAGGGCCATAAGAAGTATGAATCAAAAGACGGTAACAAGTATTGTACTCCATGTCACCGTGAGGTTGAATCTAATATTATTGATTTATTTAAATTCAAGTGCTTAACGGATAGTGTAGTATTAGTTTCAGAGTAGTTTCACTTTAGTGATTCACCAGTTACATATAAACCTCAGTCAGTGTTCATTACATCCAGTGCCTCCTTACTGGACATCTCCCAGATAGCCCATCCCCCACCCACTGCCCCTCCAGGAACCCTCAGTGTGTTTCCCATAGTTAACTGTCTTTTATGGTTTCTCTCCCTTTCTGATGTTGTCTTATTTTACTTGGCCCTCACTTCCCGTATGGGGATCTACTTATTTTGATACCACATATGAAAATAATTTTAAACGGGTCAGGGTTAAAATTATAAGTGTGTAAATAGAACACACAAATGAATAAATATATGCATCCACACGGTCCCCTCTTTTACTTTGTTTTTTTTTAAAGTTCGCTCCATGCCCACTGTGGAGCCCGACACGGGGCTTGAACTCACGACACTGAGATCAAGACCTGAGCTGAGATCAAGAGTCAGGGGCTTAACTGACTGGGCCACACTGGCACCCCCTCCTAGTGCCCTGTTCTTGAAATGTGCATACTGCTTTCCTTTCCCGTTCTTCGAATATACCCTAAGGATACCGTCTTGACATAGAATTGTGGTGATAAGACTCTTTGGATGAAAGACCTCAATGTGAGACAGGAATCCATCAAAATCCTAGAGGAGAACATGGGCAGTAACCTCTTTGACATCGGCCACAGCAACTTCTTTCGAGATACATCTCCAAAAGCTAGTGAAACAAAAGCAAAAATGAACTTTTGGGACTTCATCAAGATCAAAAGCTTCTGCACAGCAAAGGAAACAGTCAACAAAACAAAGAGGCAACCCACAGAATGGGAGAAGATATTTGCAAAGGACACTGGAGATAAAGGGCTGGTATCCAAGATCTAAAAAGAACTTCCCAAACTCAACAACGAAAAAAGAAATAATCAAGTCAAAAAATGGGCAGAAGACATGAAAAGACACTTCTCCGAAGAAGACATAGAAATGACTAACAGACACGTGAAAAAATGTGCATCATCATTAGCCATCAGGGAAATTCAAATCAAAACCACATTGAAATACCACCTTACACCAGTTAGGATGGCAAAAATGGACAGGGCGAGAAACAACAAATGTTGGAGAGGTTGTGGAGAAAGGGGAACCCTCTTACACTGTTGGTGGGAATGCAAGTTGGTACAGCCACTTTGGAAAAGAGTGTGGAGGTGCCTCAAAAAGTTAAAAACAGAGTTACCCTATGACCCAGCAATTGCACTCCTGGGTATTGACCCTAAAGACACAGATGTAGTGAAAAGAAGGGCCATACGCACCCCAATGTTCATAGCAGCAATGTCCGCAATAGCCAAACTGGGGAAAGAGCCGAGATGCCCTTCAACAGATGAATGGATAAAGAAGAAGTGGTCCATATAGACAATGGAATATTGCTCAGCCATCAGAAAGGTGAATACCCAACTTTTACATCAACATGGATGGGACTGGCGGAGATGATGCTACGTGAAATAACTCCAGCCGAGAAAGTCAATTATCACAGGGTTTCACTTATTTGTGGAACATAAGGAATAGCATGGAGGACCTTAGGAGAACGAAGGGAAAAATGAAGGCGGGGGAGGGAATCAGAGGGAAAGATGAACCATGAGGGACTATGGAGTCTGAGAAACAAACAGGGATTCGGAGGAGAGGGGAGAGGGGGGATGGGTTAGCCCGGTGATGGCTATTAAGGAGGGCACGTGCTGCATGGAGCACTGGGTGTTATACGAAAACAATGGATCATGGATCACCACCTCAGAAACTAATCACGTATGTTGCGGCAACTAACAGAACATAATACAATTTTTTTAAAAAGAGTCTTTGGAAGCTGTATATGGCTGAACTCACTTAAATCCTCTGTATAAACTGTTTTTAATCTGATGTTAATTACCATACATTCTCACATCATTAGTTTTTGAGGAAGTGTTCCCTGATTCATTGTTTGCATACAACACCCAGTGCTCCATGCAGTACATGCCCTCTTTAATACCCATCACCGGGCTAACCCAGTCCCCACACCCCTCCCCTCTAGAACCCTCAGTTTGTTTCTCAGAGTCCATAGTCTCTCTGTACAAACTTTAAAGAATTGATGGACTGGCGTGGATATCTCCTAGTCTTTTGGACGCGGTAAAAAAGAATCGTAAATAAATTTCCTTGCTTCTTAACCTGCAACCCACCAATCTGAGGTGATCCACCTCTTTCTTGGGTTTATTCCTGCCCTCCTCTTATGGGGGGGTGGTGGTGCTAGGTTCAGATTACACACAGGAGGTTCCTCGAATAAGGAAGCAACACAATGGCATGAAACACAATGATGACAGAATACACACTTTGGTTAATGTGTACTAGTAATGTAAACTAGTATTTGACAAAATTACTCACTCGAATAAGCCTTAACAGGCTTCAAAGGAAGTAAGAATCGGTTGCCTGACAAGAGGAAAGTTAATGTAGGATTCAACATTAAAAAGAACGGAAAAATCTCGGACCAAGCCATACTCTGGTAGGTAACTTATGCTGAAAGAAATCATACTGTAAACTAGAAAATAGCTTTAATCCAATATTAATGAAGGTGGCCCACAACTTGTACTGAATGCAGATGAAGTCATGCTTGAGGATAAGGTATAGTCTAAAGTGCATAAACAAGAGAAGAAAGGGTGGATAAGAATTACTTCAAACTCTACGCCAACAAACCAAAAAAAAAAAAAGGAAGAAGCTATTAAAAAAAGGATCCAATGATCAGTGCCTGGATAGCTCAGCTGGATATGCATGTGACTCATAGTTTTGGCACAGTTGATTGAGATCAAGCCAAGCGACAGGCTCCACGCTCAGCATAGAGTCTGCATGAGATCTTCTCCCTCTCCCTCTGCCCCTTGCCCCACTTGGGCAAGCTCGCTCTCTCGATCTTTCTCTCTAAAATAAACTAAAAAAATTTTTGAAAAAGAATATCCGTGGTGCGGGGGTGGCTCAGTTGGTTAAGTGTGTGCCTTTGGCTCAGGTCATGGTCCCAGGGTGCTGGGATCGAACCCCACATCGGGCTCCGTGCTTGGCGGGAGGCCTGCTTCTCCCTCTCTCACTCCCCCTTCTTGTGATCCTGCTCTTGCTATCTCTCTCTCTGTTCTGTCAAATAAATAAATAAAATCTTAAAGAAAAACAGCCAATGGGAAAAAGATAGTCTCTTCAACAAATGGTGTTGGGAAACCTGGACAGCAACATGCAAAGGGATGAAACTGGACCATTTTTTTCACTATATACAAAAACAAATTCCCAATAGACTAAAAACCTAAATGTGAGACATGAAGCTATTAAAATCCTACGGGAGAATACAGGCAGTAACCTCTTTGACATTAATCATACAATTTTTCTACATATGTCTCCCAAAGCAATGGAAACCAAAGCAAAAATAAAGTATTTGGACTTCAACAAAATGAAAAGCTCCTCCACAGCAAAGGAAGTAATCAAGAAAACTAGAAGGCAACCTATGGATAGGGAAAAGATATTTGCAAATGACAGACCTGATAAAGGGTTAGTATCCCAAATATATAAAGCTCTTATGATACAGAATCCCCCAAACACAAATAATCCAGTCAAGAAATAGGCAGAAGGAAACAGACGTTTCTCCAAAGAACACATACACAAATGGCCAACAGACACGTGAAAAAATGCTCCACATCCCTCGCTATCAGGGAAATACAATTCAAAAGCACAATGAGATACCTCCTCACACTCGTCAGAATGGCTAAATTTAACAAGTCAGGAAGTGACAGATGTTGGTGAGGATGGGCAGATGGGGGAACCCTCTTACACTGCTAGTGGGAATGCAAGCTGGTACAGCCACTCTGGAAAACAGTAGGGAGGCTCCTCACAAAGTTAAAAATAGATATACCCTACGATCCAGCAATTCCACTACTAGGTAATTACCCAAAGGATACACCCGTAGTGATCTGAAGGGCCACCTGCACCACAATGTTTATAGGAGGAAAGGCCACAGTAGCCAAAATACTGAGAGAGCCCAGATGTCCATCAATGGATGAATGCATAAACAAGTGTGGTGTATATATATATATATATACAATGGAATATTACTCAGCCATCAATACACTGACATCTTACCATTTGCCGCAACATGGATGGAACTAGAGGGTATTATGCTAGACGAAACAAGGCCTTCAGGGAAAGACTATTATCATATGATTTCACTCCTATGTGGAAATTGAGAAACAAAGCAGAGGATCATAGGGGAAGGGAGGGACAAGTAAAATAAGAGGAAATCAGAGAGAGGGACAAACCATACAAGACTCTTGACTATAGGAACAGGGTTACAGGAGGGGATGTGTGGGGGGAATGGGATATCTGGGTGAGGGGCGTCAAGGAGGACACTTGCTGTAAAGAGCACTGGGTGTTCTATGCAACAGATGAATCGCTAAATTCTACCTCTGAAAGTACTACTACACTACATGTTCATTAATGAAATTTAAATAAAAAAATACTAGACGTCCCAGGCTCAGCAATCAGATAACAAAAAGAAACAAGGGCATCCACACCGGCAAGGAAGAAGTCCAACTTTCAGTATTTGCAGAAGGCAATGATCCTCTATGTGGAAACCGCAAAAGACTCCACCAAAATATTGCTAGAACTGTTACACGCATTCAGTAAACGCACAGGACACAAAGTCAAGGTACAGAAATCCGTTTCATTTCTATACACCAACAATGAAGCAACACAAATAGAAACTGAGGAGTCAATCCCATTTACAATTGCAAAAACCACATAATACCTAGTTATAAACCTTACCAGAGAGGTGAAAGCCCTGTACCCTGACAACTATAGAACACTGGTGAAAGAAACTGAAGATGACACAAAGAAATGGACAACTATGCCATGCACATGGATTAGAAGAATAAATATTGCTAGAATGTCTATACTACCCAAAGCAATCTACACATTTAATGGCATCCCTATCAAAATACCACGAGCATTTGCCACAGAGCAAGAACAAATAATCCTAAAATTGGTATGTATCCACCAAAGACCCAGAAGAGCCAAAGCAACCTTGAATAAGAAAAGCAAAGCTGGAGGTATCACAATTCTGGACTTCATGTTATATTACAAAGGTGTAGTGATCAGAACAAGATGGCACAGCCACAAAAACAGCCACATCGATCAGGGGAACAGAATAGAAAACCGAGAAAGGAACCCACCCCTATATGGTCAACTCCTGTTTGACAAGGCAGGAAAGACCATCCAAGGGCAAAAGACAGTCTCTCTGAGAAAGGGTGTTGGGGAAGCTGGACAGCAACACGCAAAAGAATGAAATTGGACCGCTTTCTTACACCATACACAAAAATAAATCAAAATGGATCAAAGACCTAAATGTGAGTCCTGAAGCCATCAGAATCCTAGAGTAGAACACAACCTCCTTGACAGCAGCCCTAGCACGTTCTTTCTAGATATGTCTCCTGAGGCAAGGGAAACAAAAGCAAAAATAAACGACTGGGACTTCATCAATTAACAAGCTTCTACTCGGCTAAGGAAACAAACAACACAAAGAAAAGGCAACCTGTGGGATGGGAGAAGATATTTGCAAATGACACATTTGATAAACGGCTACTATCCAAAACATATAAAGTGCCTATAAAACTCGACACCCTCCAAATGAAGAATGCAGTTAAAAAATAGGCAGAAGGTAAGGATGGACATTTTTCCAAAGCAGACATCCAGACGGCCAACAGACACGTGAAAATATGCTCAACATCACTGATCGTCGGGGAAAAGCCAATGAAAAACTACAATGAGATATCACACCTATCGCAATGGCTTATGTCTCTGCCTTTAAAAGTGTTTTAAATGATTTCATTTAGTTATTTGTCAGAGAGAGAGAGAGCACAAGCAGGCGAACTGGCAGGCAGAGGGAAAAGCAGGCTCCACGCTGAGCAAGGGGCCTGATGCTGAGCAAGGAGCCCGATGCTGAGCAAGGAGCCCTGTGCCGAGCTAGGAGCCTGACGCGCGACTCTTTCCCAGGACCCTGGGATCATGACCTGAGCCAAAGGCACCGGCTTAACCAGCTGAGCCACCCAGGGATCCCACCTTTAAAAGCTATTCAAGAAAGTTCAGAAATTTTACAGGAGATCTCTGTTGTTTTTGTTTCTGTTTTGCCATGGAGCTTGTGACATGAGTTACACTTCTCTCTATAAACTGCGCCAATTTGCTTTAGGGTTAGAGTTATATTTTTCTATAGCACTGTAAATTCAGTGTGCTAGTATATTAAGAATTGAAATGTTTGTATTACCTGTCCCCCATACTTAAATTTAAATCTTTCTTTCCAAATCAGTGATTTCATCTGAAAAACCGTGTGACGTCTGTGTGCCACAGTTTGGAAAACCTTTCCTTCAAAAGAAGGATAAAACCCCTCAAGTCAAAAAAAACAAAAAACAAAAAACAAAAAACAAAACACAAAACCTTCACCTCGAAAAATAAGGAGAAATTACTATAAACTTTTATGTAAACATCAGATTACCAGTATCATCATCATGTACCTTTCAGTTTTCCTGGCCAACATTTTCAGGAGTATTTCCTTTGAGAAAGAGCAAGGACATCTAAATTGGAACTAAATCCCAAAATCTACTGCTTATTAGAGTGAGACGTAAGTTTGGGGTACACTGTGACCCACCTTTTTGTGAAGATTAAATGAGGTTATAAATGTATGGAACCCAGGAGAAAGAAGTGGCTAACATTAAATAAGACTTTTAATACTAACTCTTGTTTTTTAAAAAGCCCAATAAATGGACCTATGGTCGTCACGGGAGAGAAGTCGAGGTTGGCCAGCTATTCACAATCAGACAGCACAGATCAAAATTATGTAGTTAACAGAGCCATGACCTTTAGCTTTCTGGGTATAGAAGATTCGTAAGAGTATAGAAACTGGAGCAGGTAGCTTTTGGAGTGACAGCATCATTAGAGGTGTCTTGCAGGGAAGATGGGCCCCTCACAAAATTTCAAAGGATGGGAACCTGGAGGTGTCCCTTCAGTCACCTGCCATTTAGGGAGGGTCCGACTGCAAAAGAGAGATGCGATCCAGACACAGCTGAACACGGGCAAGTCTAGTCCTACGTTACTCCCAGCCTTCCAGAGTCTTCAGTTCCAGAGAAGCGAAAAAGAGGTTTTACATACCAACTCATTTTATGAAGCTAGTATGGCCTTGATACCAATATCCAAGACAGTATATAAAAGTGTCTGCTAATGACACTCATGAGGATAGCCGTAAAACTTCTAAACAAATTATTAAGAAGTAGAGTATTCAGAAAGATAATATATCATGACCCTGCCCTCCCGGTAATGTATGGTTGGTTTAAACATAGGACAATATGTAAGTAATTCATCACATTCACAGATTAATGAAGGGAAATCCTACACTCATCTGAATAAACGTACTGCAAGTGTTTACTGGAAGTCAACATATTTTCAATAGAAATATTCATGGTAAACGAGAGTAAGAATGGAACTTCCTTTCCTTCACAGTAAATAGACAAAATGTTAAATATTATCTAATTTATCAGGAATAAGACAAGGCTGTCCATCGTGGCCAGTTCTTTCAACATTGTACTGGGTGGGTCTGTCCAATGTTGTCAAACGATCAGAAAAGGGGATAGGTTTAAAATGGCAGAAACAAACTGTCGGTGTTCAAAGATGATATCATTGTGTCTGTTGAAACTCAAAACGGAGGTCGATGTACACTTATTAAAGCATACGTAGCACGGTTGCTGGACAGAAATTCAATGTACAGATATATCTGTGTATATCAGCTCAATCGGACTATAACATTTCAAAAAGTGACCTAATTTTGATAGCATCGACTACTCAGAATAAGTTTTCCTTTAAAGGTTTATTAATTTAAGAGAGAGAGAGAGAGAGAGAGGGAGGGAGGGAGGGACGGAGGGAGGGAGGGAGGGAACAGGAGCAGAGGGACAGAATCGTTCAAGCTGACTTCCCGAGGAGCATCGAGCCAGACTCGGGGTCCATCCCATGACCAACGAATTATGACCTGAGCTGAAACCAAGAGTCAGCTGCTTAAGGGACTGAGACCCAGGCACCCCCTACTTGGGATAAGTTTAACACAGATTTCAAAAGATTCTTTGTGGAACGTCTGTAACACTTTATTGAGAGAACTACAACAGTGAAGTACCCCACATAAGAGTAGTCTGCATGTTTCAGCTTGTCCTTGTTTCAATCTGGAGTAGTCCTTCACCTGTAAGGTAGATGTAACAGTTAGAAATACTACTCAGCAGAATCGTATGTCGACTAAATTCATGGTACAGGAAGGACATTATAGTTTTCATTGTATAAGATAGAATTCCAAGCGTATATTTTACCAATATTTTTTGAACACACCCCACTTTCTATTGGTACAACAATACAAAAAGACAGTTCAGGTTCACAACACACAAAATGAAATGAGCCTATTAAAAGGTAGTTTTAAATGGAGAGCAAAAGGCGAATGCAGGTTTACAAAAACTCCAAACAACATGCAAAGAGCTGAAAAACAAAAATGTACACGTAAGTATCACTTAAAGGCCTCAACTTGAAATAATATTGTGAATATATGATGCCGAAGGAATAATGCCAAGTTGGTTACTGCGTAAGTGATGGGAGTAGAGCAATGAGGACCACATGTAAGTTATTCTTTGTTCTGGTTAAGCGGAAAGCTGTTTTTGTCAGCTAGTGTTTCCCTTACGTCATTGATTCAGTAGGGTAACCGTTTGCCTTAACGGTGCTGGCCTTAACGGCGTTCCAGTCTCTCGAACAGATTATATGGTCACACACTTCACACCTGTCAAATGGGTAAAATTAACAAAGCAGGAAACGAGCTATGTAGGTGAGGATGTGGAGAAAGGGGAACCCTCTTACGCTGTTGGTGGGAATGCAAACTGGGACAGTCGCTGTGGAAAACAGTATAGACGTTCCTAGAAAAGTTAAAAATAGAACTACCTAGTGACCCAGCATTTACACTATGAGGTTTTTACCCGAGGGACACAAAATTACAGACTCAAAGTGTACAAACACCCCAATGTTTAGAGCAGCAGTTTCAACAATAGCCAAACTATGGAAAGAGCCCAAATGTCCACCGATCGATGAACGGATAGAGAAGACGTGTGTGTGTGTGTGTGTGTGTGTGTGTGTGTGTGTGTGTGTGCGCGCGCGCGTGTGTGCAGTAGAATATGACTCAGCCATGAAAATGAATGAAATCTTGCCATTTGCAATGATGTGGAAGTCCTCGAGTATATCATGCTAACGAAAAAAGTCAGTCAGAGAAAAACAAATAACATGATTTCACTCATAGGTAGAATTTAAGGAACAAAACAGATGAACATATGGGACAGAAAAAAAGAGAGAGGGAAGCCGACCGTGAGACTCTTAACTATGGAGAGGAAACTGAGTGTTGATGGAGGAAGATGGGTTGGGGATGGGCTAAATGGGTGATGGGTGTTAAGGAGGGTACCGGATGTGATGAGCACTGGGTATTATAGGTAAGGGATGAATCCCTAAATTCTACTCCTGAAACCAGTATTTCACTATGCGTTAACTACATAGAAATTAAACAAACATTTGAAACCAAAAACGGGAATAGGGGTCCAGATCGCCATAGAGAAACACAAACAGCAACCATTGTGTTTTGTTGCTCCCGGTGGCAGCCAAATTTCAATTCACATGTTAAAATTTGACCAAAGATGTTATCTGATAAAAAAAATCATGCAAAATACAACATCTTGGTATTCTATGTAACCAACAGAACCCCAGAATACAAATATCAGCATTAAAAATGATTGTAATATATCAGAATTCAACTCAATATATATTATGAGTAAAGATGGGTTCAGAAGTTAAGGGACTGTCAGAAAATCATACACGTTATATTACAGCCGCGGGTAGAACCTACCTCAGTGCCTCAGCATATTTCATACAAACTGATATTCAATCCAAATGAATTCTGTGTTTGATAAAAGCAGAACTTACAGAAGGATCTGAATATTATTAGCAGTTCGTTGAAGTATTTATACTCAAAAAAAGAAAATGGTTTCATATTGTATGATTTAATAAGGCTTTGACCCAATTTGTTTCTATCTCTACTTGTGTATAAGTCAGGCCGGCAGGATGTTTGATCTACTTGGGAAAGTAATCTTCATATGCAACCCCTGTTAGAAATGTATCATTAAAGTTGTATCTGCATACGTAAAGATATAATATTCGGGGAAAGACCCTCATACTTTGCACTGTCAATGGATAACATACCTGCTTCCGGCATTTTAATGGGCTCTAAGAAGGGTAGACTTGGCCCCTTGCATCAGGGTCATCTTCAGTTATACCCCCAGCCTTTGCCTGAGGCAGCTCCTGGAGATCAGCTTCCAGGTCCCGTCCTTAAAACACAAAGGTAATCGATTTAAGCAGTAAATATGAAATATAAACCAATAAAAGCCTATAGGCTAGGGTGATAAAAAAATGTGATGGGAAAATGCATTTCACACCCTTGTTTTCCTGTAGTACGATTTGCTTTATTTCAAGGGACATTCGAAAGATAAAGCCCACTGCACTTCATTTCCTTTCTATTACCATAGTGTTCTTAGAATAGAGAGCATCAGCTACATGTGGGAAATCAAGTCTACACCACGCATAAGATTTTATTTAAAAAGTACAACGTAGTTTTCCGAAGGATAAGCTGAGTGTATTCGTGGGCCTCTAACAAATCCTATACTAGTGACATCCATGCCGTAGTAGGGCAATCTGCAGGGTATTTTGTCCAATTTTACCCGTTCGATTTAAGTGCAAAGTCCCTCTATGTATAACTTAGGATAAAGCAGTCATGTATAGAGCAAAGTTCCAAAAGTAACGGCAAAACAGTAGTGATTAACAGCCCCACTTCTGTCTGGCAGTGAGACAGTAGGGACAAGTAGGGTGGAAAGAAATTAATGAACTTTGTCGTCAGTCGTATTGTGGAAACCTCTTAACAGCGAATTCCTAACACACTCCATGGCCTGAACGGTGTCCATAATTCACTACAAGTACTTGATGAAGATGTTCCATTTGGAAGACATTCATTTCTTGTTTCATGATCGTTTTAAGATCCTTTTGATTTTCCTAATCGTAAAAGTACTTCAACACCTTTTAAGGCCACGTAAAAATCATATTAACGTAGTGACCCTAATGCCAGTTTCCTGAATGATTAATCAGACAGTGGCTATCATTCACTGAGCTCTTTTCTGGAGTCTCTCTCCTGCTCCACTGAACTGGACTGATTCCTGTGCCACTAATAAGCTACTTTACAGGACAGACACATTTGACTACTAAGCATTCGATACAAAACCATTCACTTGTTTGTAAAACAACACAGATGGTAGGAAGAACACAGACCTCTTTAAAATTGCTTATTTTAAGTAATCTCTACACTCAGTATGGGCCTTGAACTCTCGACCCCGACACCGAGAGTCACATGCTCTACCGACTGAGCCTGCCAGCTTCCCCAAGAACGCAAACTTTGTACTGAACTACGAGGTGTATCTCCATGTGTCAAGCAGTCTTTGGCAAGCCACAATCCCTGAGCCTTAGTTTTCTCATTTATAAAATGGGGCTCCCATCCGTATGCAAACTGGCTTTATTCCACACGTTACAGGATACGTTGACGTGCCACTCTGCCTATCCTGTTGACTAGTGCTTACGCTTTTGATGAAATGAGTGAAAAGGACACACAAAAATATTCTAAGAAGAACAAATTAAACTAGGGAAGCGATGTATAGTTTTGTAGTTAAACATTTTCCTCTAATTTAGAGAGGACAGCATTTTCAAGCACACCGATTAATTCTCGAGGATAAAGGGAAATTGGTTACGGTGAAGGACTACAGGAAGCTGCACACTATACACTCTTCACATCTTCAACCCGTTTTCGGGAAATGACTGAGAGTCTCTTCCAATGTTTTCTTTCCTCCTGCAATGGTTTGTCATAACGCATGATGCCCACATACACCCCCTGCCCCCACAGTCATTCTCCTTCCCTTTCCCTTCACCTTGAGCCACAGGTCCTGCTTCAACTTCCTTCCCTTGATCAGGCAGAATATCCTGACTCTCAGGTGGTGCCTCCCTTTTTTTCGGTTGCTCATCACTGGGTTGCTGCTCCTAAGGGTGTGTGTGTGGGTGTGTGTATGTGGGCAAATAAAAAGTTGGGTTGTTAATACATGGTAACAGTATAAATATACATTATACATTTTGATATCAAATAAGGAATAAGCATAAAGACACTCCCACATCATGATTCTATGCACTTATTCTTAAAAGTGACTCTTCCCACACAGCGGCTACTCCAACAAAGGTAACCACAAGCACTTTGGAGGCTACTGTAAACTATGCTGGGATGGATATGCACAATCTGTCGTTAATAAGCATGACAAAGGAGCCATAGGGTGTATTTGCATGGGCAACAGAAATATGGAAGCCTTCTGGTTCAATGTTTCCCTCCCTTTATCAGCAGAGAAGATTTTATCACTGTATTTGTATGCCTGCAGCTCAACAAAATTTTCAGAGCAATAAATGGAAGGTAATCGAAAACAGCCAACACGGAAGTACTCACACCCACCTGCTCTTTAGACCCTGGATTATCTTTTCTTTCTTTGATTCTGGTTCTGGATCTGGATCTGACTTGGCCACTCATAGTCCACACTGAAAGGAGAACACTGGTATTTCGAAAATGTACTCTAAAGGAGAGGCATACCACGTCCAACCAAGGCCAAAGGCTTAATTTTTTTTTTTTACTTTGAAAACACTCTGAGAGCCAACCTAGCATCAGTAGAGTGTACAAGCTGTGGTCACACCAAAGACACGGGCTGCAAGATCATTTACATCAGCCAGGCTGGCCGTGAAATCGCCTTATGGACAGGCTAAAAGACGAGGCTTAGCCTCACGCCTGCATTCCCCACTATAAAGGCATTTGAGAAAACAGTGCTGGACATTCAAACCTGAGTCACTACTGCTTTGGTCACATTCCCATTTACTAGGCTCATTTTACCGCCTTAAATAACGTTTGGCTGGAACGCAGGGAAAGAAAGAATCCTCTGCATACGGCCTCGGGCTCTGTTCGCACTCCAAGGGTTCAGGCGTGTAGTCGCGAACCAGACCCACGGGCCGGCTCCTCCCTCGACCTCTGCACGGTGCACGGCTAATCTCGCGGACCCAGTCACAAGCCCCTAGCGTTCCCCGCTACCTGGGCTTTTCTATACCGCCTGGTCGGCTCCCTGCCCCGGGTCCCACAGAGGATCCTGGACTCTGTGCTCTGCTGGCAGCTGTAGGTGCTCCAGGACTCCGAGATCTCCACTAACCGCCCCGCCCCGCCCGCGCCGGGCCTCGGCCCGTCTTCCCCTCCGCTCCTCGACCCACCATCCTCACTTGCCCTGGCCCCACCACGAGGACGAGCGCCATGGCGGCCGCGACGCCTGTGAGGAGAAGGGCGCTAGCTCCTCGCCACTTCCACCTAGGATGCCACAGATCTACCGTCCCCACCTGCCCGCGGCCCACTGGCTCCCTCCCCATCCTCGCTCACACTTAAACTCCTGGAAGGACTGATCTGGGGACCTACCAGTTGAATTGGGCTAGCGAGAAAGCTCACGGCACAGAGAACACGGCGCCTCGACGGATCTCGCCCCAGCTCACAGAGCGCGGACAGCAATGCACACGCCCAGTAACAGTCGCTCACAGCAAGGCGCATGCGCACTGTTCGCTCACAGCAAGGAGCATGCGCACAGCCTTGGCTGCGGGCAGGGTGGGTTGAGGTTTTCCCGCCTGTGCTGCTGCAGAGACTCGCTGCTGCAGAGACTCGCAGCTGCGCGGGTCAGCCGAGGAGAAGGAAAGGGGCTTGAGCGTTCTGTTTTGCACACCACCCAATCTCTCCTAGGCAGCCAGATACTTTGGGGACAGAGAGCCCCAGCTTACCCTTAGCGGACAAGGTGTCTCAGAAAAACCAATGACACGTTAACGCCTGGGTGGCTCCGTCGTCTAAGCATCTGCTTTAGAATCAGGTCATGATCCCGGGGTCCTGAGATCCAGTCCAGCATCGGGCTCCTCCCTCAGCGGGAGCCTGCTTCTTCCTCTGCCCGCTGCGCCCCCTGCTTTTGCTCTCTCTCTATGACAAATTAATAAATGAAATCTTTAAAAAAGAAGAAGAAACACCGCTGAGACAGAAATAGATATGAAGCATTTTAATCCGAGTTTGATACTTCCTTTGTTTAGTCATTTCCTCGTTTGCTTTTGGGTGATGTGTCATTCTTGAATGAACTGGCTCACCTCTGTGTGATAAATACATTAACATCTGTTCTCTTTACGTTTTTCTTGGCGCTACCACACGTTGAATACTCTGCACTCGTAGCTCCTTCCTCTGTAACTGCGTTCATTCAGTCGGTGTATGCTTTCAGAAATATCCACAGATACTGGTCCTGGGATTTAGGCTCCGTCCATGCTCACATGGCATGCAGCAGTAGTGTCTATGTTCCTCAAATTCTGTACTTCCCAATAAACCGCCAGGCCACTTCTAAGCAAAGCTGACTTTATCCCATAAAGGGAGAGCACTACCTGGACAGACTCTTAATAGAGTCTTGGAGGTGGCAGGGCAGGAGAGGTATTTATTCAGATTTTGAAGTCCGCTATAGAGCAGATCTTTCAATGTTGGAGGACGGTGTGATTTAGATTGGGTGAGAATCGTGATAGAATGGCTTAGGTTTGGATGACACAAGGGAAACAATTTTTAAAGATTTTTATTTATTTATTTGAGAGAGAGAGAGAGAGAGAGAACACAAGCAGGGGGAGAGGCAGAGGGAGAGGGTGAAGCAGACGCCCCACTGAGCTGGGAGCCCGACCTCGGGCTGGATCCCAGGACCTGGAGATCCTGACCTGAGCGGAAGGCAGACGCTTAACCATCTGAGCCACCCAGGTGGCCCACGAGGCAAGAATTTTAAGACCAAAAGCTCAAAGTTTCTTGTGGTTGAAAAATGTCCTTTCACACTTTTTATCGACGCGTTCATGGGTTTTTCAGGTAGTTCCCAGAACGAAGAAGAACGTTATTTGCGACTCTTGTGTTCCCAAGTGAGGCCTTGCTGGATTAGTAAGTTTACGTTGATGCAGAGAGCAAAGTGGAGTCTGTCATGTCAAGCAGGGGCCTGTGTCAAGCAATGACCCAAGTAGGTAACGGTACTGCTGCTAGGAGGGATGGCCGGGACCAGCATCAGCCGACGCCCCAGCACTGATAACAAGCAGAACCAGAGGAGGTCTGCAGGGGCAGACCTTTAGATCCCGACTAAATCCCTTTAGAAAGGGGAAGAATTTTGCAGCAAACCGCCAGACTCTTCAGACATGACCCCTCTATGACTGACCGCTGAGAAAAGGCAACTGCCTCCGATAGCTGCGCCCGACGGATCTCTGAACAGAACTGAGATCCTTCACCGCTTGAACGTAATAAGCGGTCATGCCCAGAGCTGCCCCGGACCAGAACGGACCGGACCGAGGCCTTGTTTCAACTGCATGCCCACAGACTGACTTCCCCTTTGGTTCACTAACTTCCTGCACCCTTGTGTTATCTCGCTTGTGGTGTGGTTTGTCTTACGTCCTGCTCTGTGTGCTGTTTGAGAAGCCAAGTTTAATCACAGGGGGGAGTTGTCATTGAGTTTGGAATCCTGAACCTGCTTTATAATGGTGATTTACTTTGTTCTATGATTGCATAAAGCTGACGTTGGGGAAAGACACAACCCCTGTGTGTGCTTTCACAGAGGGGTCATGACGGTTGATGAAAGCAGGGGAATACGAACCCTTGCTAATGTAGACAGTCAGCTGTGTGCAGGTGTCCATTTTGATTACTTTGAGATAACTTAGTAGTTTTGTGTGGGAGGTGCACATGGAAGAGAGGACAAGAGGGGCGCCCTAGTCAGAAAGTATCTTTTTCTGAATAAGTTAGGATATGCTGCTGAACTTAAGTGACTCCGATGTGTTCCATCTAGCTGGGCTTCTTCGAAGGAAGTAGCTTCAGTATAGCAAGGGAGGTCTCCCAGGCTCTCTGCCTCTTTCTCCCTGAGAAGCAGACTGAATAGGAAATGTGATTCTTCTCAAGGAATGTTTAAGAGTGAGAGTAGTCACAGCCCTCAGAGGTTTATTTTTTATCTCTTAAAATCATTGTCAGCAAGGAGACTATCATCACCGAGTTACTCTGGCTGGCTCTTTCTCTTTTAGCCCCCGTTTTTGGGTGTGTGTAGCACTCAAGAAGGGCTCAAAGGTTGGGACGCGGTGATTTCTGAATTTACACTTTCTGGGAGCACCTAAATTGCAAACATTCAAGTTCCTGCCGTCGGATGCCTGGACAGTTAGTTGTGGGTTCTGAGGACCTGATGATGCCCGAACTGCTCCAGTCCACCTCCCAGGCCTGACTTCAACCTGGTACAAACATTTGGCTTTCTCCCACCATTCCTGTTGGAGAAAAGTGTTGGGCAGCTCGTGATAGGGCCATAATTGGATTCAGGTGAAAGCCAGTTGTGAAGATGCTCCGGGGACCCCCAGGAAGCAGCGGCAAGTATCAAGGACACTGTAGAGGCGGGAAGAACTGCCCGACTGTTGCCTCCAGGAGCTGTGTCTGCGCTGCTAAGCACGGAGCTAGGGCTGAGAGTGCCAGAAACTCCTGTGCCTGGGGGAGGGCTTCAGTTTTCTGCAGGACCAGAGCTTCTCTCCATGCAAGCAGGAGAATCTAGGAAGCAATTGAAATTCCCACAGAACCGAGGATGAGTGGGCATGGGGCAAGTTCTACAGATTCGGGGCGGCTGCCAATTTCCAGGGTACTGGAGGCGGCTAGTAACTAAGCTCACACTGTTTGCTGGTTGAGGTCAAATGGATCAATGTAACCGTGTGAAATGCAACTCTCACCCTGGCTTCATAAGCTGGGAGCGTTGTAGGAGATGCGGTCCTTTATTGCTAGGGCACAGAGTGTATGAGCTTTGTCGATCTTCTCTTGTCTTCAGACATCAACACTTTTGGTTCTCAGGCTTTGGTCATACAGTGGGACTTACAACCCGTGTAGGCGTCCCGGGGGGGGGGGCTCAGTCGTTAAGCGTCTGCCTTCTGCTCATGTCATGATCCCGGGGTCCTGGGATTGAGCCCCGCATCGGGCACCATGCTCCACGGGAAGCCTGCGTCTCCCTCTCCCACTCCCCCTGCTGGTGTTCCCTCTGTCGCTGTGTCTCTCTCTGTCAGATAAATAAATAAAATCTTAAAAAAAAAAAGAAAGAAAAAAGCAAAAACCCCACAAAAAACGACAACCCCATGTAACCAGGTCTTTAGACGTGGACTGAAGTAGGCCACCGACTTTCCTTGTTGTCTTGTGTGTACAGAGCCGACCGTGGGTTTCCTCACCTTCATAATCACATAAGCCAACTCCTGTAATGAATATCCTCCTCTTATATATGCCTGTACATCTGTATGTAATCCTGTTGGTGCTAGTTCTCTGCAGAATGGTTGACTACAGAAGGTTTTGGTGCCGAGAGTGTTTCTAGAGGACCCGGATGTTCAGGGTGGGTTTTCTGAATTGCTTGTTGGTTTTCTGCAATTGAGTGTCTAATATGATTACATTTAAAGAAGCTAATGGCTCGATTTCTAATAGGAAAAACAGCACCGATAGTCCATGAATCGTTGTTTACAGAGATACACAAAATATGTGCATTTGACACTCCTAAACAACCACTTATAAGAAGCAAGGAGTTTCGTGACTCTGTATATGACAATGAAGAGCTGCAGAGTAGTGTGTTGTTGGGGTCCAGGGCCCAAAGCGGCTTCTGAGGGCCAGAAAGAATTCTTGAGACATCTCTGGTGCAAAAGAAGGTGGTTTTATTAAGGCAAGGGGACAGGTCCAGTGGGCAGGAAGAGCTGCTGCCCTGGGACTGGGAGGAGCAACTGATGATATACTTTGGGGTTGGGGGAAGTAAAGATAAGGGAAGCTTCAAAAGGATTTTCATATGCTAAAGAAGACTCACAAGAAACCTGAGGCCTTGATGTTGTCAAACCAAGATTGTTTTTCCCTCAGCAAGGCATTAACTTCAAGACTGTTGGGAGATTCCTGGAGGTACATTATACTCCGCCTGTCTCAAGGATTTGTCAGTGGGCTGCCAGTTAGAAGGACATCTAATTTTACCTACATTTCCTTCTGCCTTTGTTTCCCACATCACCGCGGCTGTCTAATAAACATAGCTCACATTCCCCAACAGGAAGAGGTTTAGCTTACCTGCCCTAGCAGGAGGAAAGAATGTCTCTTTGCCCAGCAACAGCCCATCCCATGAAGACCACCACACTCAGCCAATGGCAAGCTGTAGAAACCCCTCCCAGCTTCCTCTTCTCCACTGTAAAAGCAAGACTCTCTCCTATGATCTCGGCACTTACAGAGGGGTTGCCTGGGTTCCTTGTTCAGAATTGCAAGTCCTCTGCTCTTCCTGAATGAGGTCATTTTGCTGGTAAAAAAGAAAAAAAAAAAAAAAAAGCTGGTTCTTTTGTGTTTTGAAGGTCAACCATACACTCCTGGACATTGATACTCTAAATCTTTCTTCTAGTCTTCCCAAAGGGACCTTTTAGTAGGGTGACTGGACACTGGGAAAGAGGAAATGATCACAACTTTTCGGGACTGCTGGACACCGGATCTGAAGTGCCACTGATTCCAGGAGACGCAAAGTGACTCTGTGGCCCTCCAGCCTGAGCAGGGGCTTATGGAAGTCAGGTGACCAATAGGCTATACTGTCAGTGGATGGGGAAAATTCAGTGTGAGATATTCATACTACCATCTGTCATCAGTGAGGAAGTGGAAACCAAGTCAATAGCAGTGAGATATCCCGATGTGTCGGGAGTGGATGGAGGGTCACACACACAGTGATGTGTCCTCCCCCAACTTGTAGTTGCGGCAGGAATCAAACGTTAGGAATGCAACTAGCCTCTGCATCAGAAATATAGGCCTAATGTAAAGGTCGATTTTAGATGGTCCCCTCAGCGAACCAGTCCTTTTCGTGGTGCAGTGCCGTGGACAGTTCAAGCAGCTTCCATGATGTTTCCCTAGTTCTTGGGCTCACAGATGGGTGTCTTCAATCTGCAACAGTCCCCGAGCCTCAGTCCTGTTCACTCAGCCTGGGCCTGCTTTCAGTGCAGCACAGCTCCTGCTGAGGCTGAAAGAGCCCACAGCAGGCACATCAGGTTTCAGTACAGAGTCAGGTCAGGGAATCAGGATCTGTGAAGCCAGGGTTGCAAAGAAGCCAGAAGCTTTTCTTTGGCAGCAGCAGCAGCAAAGGCAAAAAATACTTCAAGCTGGACAGCCCTGCCTCATGTCCAAGCAACAAGCAAGGCTACCCTGAGCCCCATTTATCTTGTCAGGCATAGAATCCAATTGCCCCACTCAAAAACATGCACACCTGGCTGACAGATCATGACTCTGTATGCACGAGATAGCTGATCTTACAGGCGTTCACTAAAAACTGAAAACTGCTTTAAAACCCCAAATTTTATCTCCATCTGTATATTGCCACCCTTTTATATTGTTTCTCATTTTACAGAGGCAACAATCGGAGTAAAAACCATCAGTTATAGAGACATGTTTTCTTCTTAATATTCGTAGAGCCGAAATTCCAATCTGCTCACCTGAGTCAAACACAAGTTAAGACACGAAGTCCCTTTAGTATCTTTTTGTTTCTATTTTCCCTGATAGGGATGGTTCCTTCAGCATTTAAGATACTGCAAGTATATATGACACTTTACATCAATTTTATCATATGTCCAGTTGCACCAGCCATAAAAGGAAATAAAACAAATACTTACTGTTAGATCTTATTTTTTTCTTTTTCGGTCTCTCGGAAGTATAAGATTTGGATTATAGGCGGCAATGGAGATCCTCTGAAATTCTGGGAGGTAGCCTCAGGAGAAGCAGCAACGCTGAAGTCGAGGCTTGAAAACTTTTCCCGTTTCCTTCTCGGTTATCTAAAGGTTTACTCAAACCCAGAGAATTGGCTTAATTTTACCAGCGCCCTTGGAGGAGAGAGAAACTAAAATTTTAACTTCTTCTTCTTCTTCATTTTTTTTTGCCCCCCCCCCCGAAGGTTACCCTTGTGTATTTTTGAAAACCTGTTCTTCTGCCTGGAGGACAGAAGAAAAAACAAATTTGTCACCTGGCTATGCTGTTTTTCTCACTTCAGGAAAAGTTTTAACAAGATTTAAGCCATTCATGACGAAAGCATTCCGCAAACCAGGAGGAGCCGAAGGACGATCTATAAAGAGCAACTACAAAAATCCCACATCTTACACCATACTTAATAGAGAAAGACTACTTGTCTTTCTCTAACATCAAGAACCAAGCAAGAAACTGGTGTAGCCACTGTGGAAAAGAGTATCGAGGTTTCCCAAAAAGTTAAACCTAGAACTACCCTACAATCTAGTAATCGCACTATTGGGCATTTATCCCCAAAATACAAAAACACAAATTCAAAGGGATACCTGCAGCCCTATGTCTCTAGCTGCATTATTTACAATAGGCAAATTATGGAAGCAACCCAAGTGCGTGTACCACCTGCCAGGCCCTGACAGGACGTCTGGTCTATGGCTGATTTTAGGTTGGCCTTAGTCATCACTTTACATCTGTAAGATAATACAGATTGTATCTGCCTTCTACATTTCAATCGTTGCTCATACTTCCGGGTGTTCAATGGAACCCTCATTTTATTTCAGAAGACGTATCAACTTAAAATGATCACGATCATCATTTCGGGGACTTATCATTTCAAACAGCCTGTATTGCACTCAGACCAACGACTTGATACCACTTCCAATTCAATTTTGTTTTCCACATTTTCAGTGAGGAAACAGGCTACAGAAAAAGCATCCCTTGATTCTATCAATAGATGCAGAAAAAGGATTTGACACCATCCAACATCCATTCATGATTAAAACTCAGAAAACAGAAATAAAGAGGAACTTCCTCAGCTCGATAAAGAATATCGACAAGAAACCTTCAGCTAACACTGGACTTAATTGTGACCTTTCCCTCTGAGGTCAGGAAAAGGCAAGGACGTCCCCTCTTGCTATTCAGGTTCAACATCCTACTCGAAGTCCTAGCTAACAAGGGAGGAAATTATAGATACTCTGATTGAGAAGGAAGGAACAAACTGTCTCTGTTTGCAGATATCATGATTTTCTTTGTAAAGATACTTAAAAGAATAAAAACCTGGTGGAACAAATTAGCCATTCTACCCAGTTTGAGGATACAAGGTTACCATAGCAGAGTCCACTGCTTTCTTCTATATCGGCCTAAGGAACTGGACTTTGGAATTAAGAACCCATTACCATTTACATTAGCACCCCACAGAATGATCAATTTGGTCTAAGTCTAACAAAATATGTACAAAATCTATATGAGGAAAATTACAACGGTCTGATGAAAGAAATCAAAGAAGAACGAAACAAATGGAGAGATAGTTCATGTTCATGGAAGGGGACTCAATATCGTCGACTTGCCAATTCTTCCCACTTTGTTCTATAGATTAATGCATCCTAATCAAAATCCGGCAGGTTATTTTGCGCACATTGACAAACTGATTAGGAAGATTCTATGGAGAGGCCAAAGACACAGAACAGCCAACACAATACTGAAGGAGGAGAAAAGGTTGGTAGCCTGACACTACCGTACTTCAGGACTTAGTATAAACTTAAGACAATCAAGGCAGTATGGTACTGGAGAAAGAATAGACCGACAGGTCAATGGAACAAAAGAGAAAGCCCAGAAACAGACCTCCATAAACACAGCCAACAGATTTATGCAATGGACCGAAAGTAATACGCTGGAGCAAAGAAGTCTTTTCGACAAATGATGCTGGAATATCTGGACATTCACGTGGGGAAAAATGAATTTAGACACAGACCTTATGCCCTTCACAGCAAATTAACTCAAAAGGATCACAGACCTAAGTGTAAAATAAAAACTACAAAACTGCATGGGAGATGCCTTTGCATAGGCAATCCAAAACAGAGCAGAACATCTAGATGAAGATGGACACAGAGAACATTTCTTTTGATACAACCTAAAGGCATGATCCACGAAAGAAACAATAGATACGGTAGGCCTCATTAAAATTAAAAAAGTCTGCTCTTTGACAGACTGGCAGAAAATAGATGAAGAGGCATATCTGATAAAAGACTGTTATCCAAAATTTAGAAAGAATTCTTAAACCCCAAAATATGAAAATGAACACCCCGATTTAAACATAGGCAAAGACACGAACAGGGAAGTCACCAAAGAAGATACACAGATGGGAAATAAGCCTATGAAAAGATGCTCAACATCCTATGCCATTATGAAATTGCAAAATAAACAACAACGAGGCATCACTGTACACTGAGAACATCAAATGTTTGTGAAGACGTGCAGTAACCGGAACTCCCATTCGCTGCTGGTAGAAAGCCAAAGCGGCATAACCGTTTGGAATACAGAATACAGGTTGCTCACAAAACTCAACACATGCTTATCGTACAATCCAGTAATCACACGCCTTAGTGTTTCCTCAAATTAGTTGAAAATTTATGTCCGCACAAGAACCTACACACAAATGTTTATAGTAGCTCTATTTATAACTACTCAAACTTGGAAGCAACCAACATAGCGGTTTCCTTTTTTGGGAGATAAATGTATATTTATCTAGAGATACGGCACATCCAGAGAACGGAATATTATCCAGGGCTAAAACAAAGGAGCCATCAAGCCATGAAAAGCCAGGAGGAACCTTAGATGCATCTCAGCAGTGAAAAAGTCAATCTGAAAAGGCTATACATACGGTAAGATTCCTACTATGGTGATCTTCCGTAAAAGGCAAAACTATGGAGATATTAAAACATTAGTGGCCTCGTGAGTTAGAGGAGAGAAGGAAGAACAGGCAGTGTGCAGAGCAATTTTACGACAGCGAAATAATTCTGTAGATACAATAATTGCACTTTTGATGTTTAGTTAATGTAGTTCAAGGTTTATGCCCACTCAGAAATCCTGTGGACATGACATTACTCATTTGTGAAAACTGTTAGAATGTACAGCACCAAAGGTGAATCACAACGTAAACTGTCGGTGGACGTTTGGAGGGATTATGATATATGGGTTCATCGATTATAGTTCATGCATCACTCTGACGCAGAATATTGTAAGTGGAGGAGGCTGTGTATGGGTGGGAGCGGTAGGTATGTGGCAACTCTGACTTTTGGCTCAAGTTTGCCGTGAACTTAAAACTGCACTAAAGAGTAAAACTATTTTTAAAAACCTAGTGAGGAGTTTCTGCTTCTGGCTGCCATGGAGTTAGCTCACTGCTGCCTATGTCTCCCTGTGATTGTAACTGACCATTGTAGACAAAAGGCAAAAATAAAAAATAAAAAATAAATATAATACCACTTGCCTGAGGAGTCTGAAAAGGAAGCAAAAGCAGATGCCTTGTCGTAGACAGTGAAACCAGGGAGTAGGGAATGGTATAGGTTGTGTTACCCGTTTCCTTTCACACTTTTGTCTTTAACATTTCCCCGAGCCAGACTGCCTCACAGATTTGTGCAACAGCAGGGATACATGCAATTGACAGAGGAAGTGATACTTTGGGCCCAATTTACAGATGATTCTGCACCATATGCAGACACCACCTGCAAGTGGATAGCTGTGGTACTACAGCCCCTTTCTGGGATATCCGTGGAGGACAGTGCGGAAGGGTCAACCTCCCAGTGGGCAGAACTTCGAGCAGTGCACCCGGTTGTTTACTTTTCTTAAAAGATCAATGGACAAGGGCACTAGGGTGCCTCAGTTGGTTAAGCGCCTGACTCTTGAATTCGGCTCAGGTCACGATCTCAGGGTTGTGGGATCGAGCCCCCCGTTGGGCTCTGTGCTGGGCGTGGAGCCTGCTTAAGCTTCTCTCTCCCTCTCCCTCTGCCCCTCTCCCCTCCTCTAAGGAAAAGAGGAAATGGACGGAATTCTGATTATCTTCCAATTCACGGGCTGTGGCCAATTGTTTGGCAGAGAGGTCAGGGAAGTGGAAGGAACAGGAATTAAAATAGGTGACCAAATTCTAGGAAAGAGGTATGTGGATAGACCTCTCTGAGTAGGTGAGAAATGTGAAGGTATTTGTGGCTTATGTGAATGCTCACTAAAGGGTGACCTCAGCAGAGAGGAAGATTCTTTTTCTTTCTTTCCATTCTCTTTTCTTTTAAATTTCAGTATAGTCGCCCTACAGTGTTATATTAGTTTCAGGTGTATACTATCGTGATTCAACAATCCCAGACATCACCCAGCGCTCATCAGGACAAGTGCACGCCTTAATCCCCATCGTCTATTTCACCCATCCCCACCCCACCCCCACCCCCGGTAACCATCGGTTTGTTCGCTACAGTTAAGAGTCTGTTGGTTGGTTGTCTCTCTCTCTCAGCAGAGATGCATTTTACTAATCAAGTATATAAGATGAACTGTTCTATGGATATTAGCCTCTTTCCTCAGCCATCCTTGTCATTGCCCAATGGGCTACTGGACCAATTGGCCATGGGTCATAGAAGGATGTTATGTATTGGTTCAGCACTGGACTTCTACTCACCAGAGCTGACGTGGCTGAGTGCACCGCTGAGTGCCCATACCTGCTAGCAACAGAAATGATCCGTGTGTCTTTGATAAGGCACCCTCCCCCCAGGTGATCAGCCAGCTAGCTGGTGGCAGGTTTATTACATTGGACCTCTTCTATCATGGAAAAGCGGCATTTGTTCTTACTGGAATAGACACTTACCATCGACATGAATTTGCCTTCCCTGCATGCATTGCTTCGTGTCTAAACTAACAGCAGTGACTTACGGAATGCTTTTTCTGCCACTGTTGTATTCCGTGCAGCCTGATTCTGATGGAGGAACTAAGTTCACAGCACATGGTGTGAAGCCACGAGCCCCTAGTCATGCAATTCACTGGTGGTATCATGCTCCCCACTGTTCCAAGTCCGCTGGCTGATGCAACGTTGGAATGTCCTTTTGAAGACTCTGCTAATGGTGCCAGGTAGATGGCAATACCCTGTAGGAGTGGGGCAAGGTTCTCCAGGAGGCTGTATACCTGAATCAGCATCCAACACACGGGGCTATTTTTCCCATGGGCAGGAATCACGGGTCCAGGAATCGAGGGATGGAAACTGGCAGTGGCACCACTCACTATTAACCCCTAGTGATGCACTAGCACAATTTCTATTTCCTGCCCCCTGTGGCTTTATGCCTTGCTTGCCTAGAGGTCTTAGTTCCAATGGGAAGAAAAATGACAATGATTCCGTTGAACTGTAAGTTAAGAATGCTGCCCACCGCTTTGGTGCTAATACTTTCACGTAACCTGCCTTCCAGAGACGCTTCCCAGGGAAAGAACAGATGATGGCTAAGTTCATGTGTCAACTTGGCTAGGACAGAGTATTCACATATTTGGTCAAATACTAGAGGGGATATTGCTGGGAAGCTAATCTCTAGATAAGGTTAACATTTAAACCAGTAGACTACGAGTAATTCACATCACCTTCTATAAGGGGGCCGGGACTCATTCAGTCAGACGAAGACCATAAAAGAAAACAGGGCTGAAGTCACCCAAGGAAGAGAGAATTCTGCCTTCATACTGTCTTTGGATTTGGGCTGTAATATCAGCTCACATAGTAAGTTTTCCAGCCACTGTGTTGTTACCCACTTCTGGAGTCCCCAAATCCTTTTCCTTTCCTTTAATATTATTCAGAATTTTCTCTTTTTCCTTTCCCAAGTTTTTACAAAATTCCAGTGAGTTTACATACAGTGTAATATTAGTTTCAGGTGTAGGATTTAGTGATTCATCACTTACATACAAAGCCCAGTGCTCATCCTACATCCCCTCCTAAATCCCCATCCCCTATTTAACAGATTTCCCCCACCCACCTCCCCTCCAGTAACCCTCAATCTGTTCTGTATAATTAAGAGTCTGTGTCTTGGTTTGTCTTTCTTTCCCCTGTCCCATGTTCATCTCTTTTGTTCCTTATATTCCATACATGAGTGAAAGCACATGGTTTATTTCTTTCTCTGACCGGCTTATTTGGCCTAGCTCCATCCACGCCATCGCAAATGGCAAGATTTCGTTCTTTCAGAGTTTTCATTTGGTTGCCTCTTGCATTAATCTCAAACTCCACAGGCTTGCTTCGTAGAGAAGACCAAGTAGAAATGAGTCTCTGTCATTTTGTCCAGACCAAAAGTCGTATCTTGTTTTGTACAGAGTGCCACTTCTTTCATAAATTTTGGCACATCCCCGAAACAAAAGCTTATGTCTAATTCTTATTTCCTCAATGTGCTGAATAATGAAAGTCGGATTAGTACTTTCAAAAGTGAGAACTTACCCATATCACCCAATTTAACACACACCTATACTTCATCAATATGGAACCAACGGCTATTAAACCTCTAGTACTCTCTGAGTCATGCAAGAGACTGTATAATATGAAATTTATCGAGTGCCAGGGTTTTCCATGCTATAGTCCACATCACATTGATTTTTCATGTTATTTTTGAATAGGCATAGTGTGTGATCAAAACTGCTATTCCTTAATATACAGAAATCTTATTGTTCCACTGAGTATAAATATTAGTAGAAACGTACGGTCCATATGTTAAATGGATGGGTTTCAGTAAAAGAAAAATGTTGCCTCTACTTTTAGCAATGGTACTTCCTAGGAACAACTGCGTATGATTCTCATCCTGAAAGATGAAAAATTTCAACAGAAAACTAAACTATCTTTAAATGATTCAAATGGACATTTTCAAATGGTGAAAACCCAGCCTTTAAAACTAAGAATCCACTATATCGGGTTAGCAGAAGATTCCATACAAGCAAGGTCAGGACCAAGGCAGACCACAGGATTAGGGAGCTGAAAATATCAACATGAAGCTAGAGAGAAAAAAAGGTAAGGATTCAGGTCCAACACAGGTGTAAGTGAAGACAGGCAAGGAGAGAAAAAACAGGGAAGAAGCAGTGTGTGAACAAACAATAGCCCAGATTTTCTACAACTGATGAAAGGCATCCGTACATATCACAAGCTCTGTAGACCCTCCAGAAATAATGACAAAGATAGTCACCCCCACAGCATCAAATTTAAAGAGTGCTGATAACCAAACAGAAATTCATAAAAGTAAGCAGGTAAAAAAGTATACTTTACCTTTAAAGGTGAGCGATATCATAGAATAATGAAACCTAGGAGAAAATGAAATGGTAGCTTTCACAGTCTAGGAAACCAAGTGTCAATGTACGATTCTATAAGCAATAAAAATATTCTTTAAGAAGACGAATTGTAAGTGTTCTCTCTCCCTCACAAACACACACACACTGATGAAATTCATCACCAGCAAGTGTGCACTAAGAGAAATAATATTAAAAGTTCTCCAGGCAGAAAAAATAGAACTCCAAAGTGAAACAGTATTATAGGAAATAAGGAGGAGCAAAGAAAGGTCATTATGTGAGTAAATATAAGAGAATATTGACTGCATCATCATTGTAGAAACAAAAAAATCATATTTTATGGCATTTCAAGTATATGTAAAATTAACGTAATGTAAATATAAGGTAGAAGTTCAAGGGGAGAAATGAAGTTAAAGTATTCCACAAATCCTGCAGTATAAGGGAAGTAATAGAATTCATACTTTGCATTCGCTGTTAGTAATTATCAACACTGTATCAACTCAGGGCTGCATAGTGGAAGCTGTGTGATAGTCAATAAAAGAGAAAGGAAATACAGACTTAACAACCTCACAGAGAAAAGTGGAATCACAAAAAATATTGGAACGTTCTCATAAAGAGAAAAAGGGCCATAAGAAGTATGAATCAAAAGACGGTAACAAGTATTGTACTCCATGTCACCGTGAGGTTGAATCTAATATTATTGATTTATTTAAATTCAAGTGCTTAACGGATAGTGTAGTATTAGTTTCAGAGTAGTTTCACTTTAGTGATTCACCAGTTACATATAAACCTCAGTCAGTGTTCATTACATCCAGTGCCTCCTTACTGGACATCTCCCAGATAGCCCATCCCCCACCCACTGCCCCTCCAGGAACCCTCAGTGTGTTTCCCATAGTTAACTGTCTTTTATGGTTTCTCTCCCTTTCTGATGTTGTCTTATTTTACTTGACCCTCACTTCCCGTATGGGGATCTACTTATTTTGATACCACATATGAAAATAATTTTAAACGGGTCAGGGTTAAAATTATAAGTGTGTAAATAGAACACACAAATGAATAAATATATGCATCCACACGGTCCCCTCTTTTACTTTGTTTTTTTTTAAAGTTCGCTCCATGCCCACTGTGGAGCCCGACACGGGGCTTGAACTCACGACACTGAGATCAAGACCTGAGCTGAGATCAAGAGTCAGGGGCTTAACTGACTGGGCCACACTGGCACCCCCTCCTAGTGCCCTGTTCTTGAAATGTGCATACTGCTTTCCTTTCCCGTTCTTCGAATATACCCTAAGGATACCGTCTTGACATAGAATTGTGGTGATAAGACTCTTTGGATGAAAGACCTCAATGTGAGACAGGAATCCATCAAAATCCTAGAGGAGAACATGGGCAGTAACCTCTTTGACATCGGCCACAGCAACTTCTTTCGAGATACATCTCCAAAAGCTAGTGAAACAAAAGCAAAAATGAACTTTTGGGACTTCATCAAGATCAAAAGCTTCTGCACAGCAAAGGAAACAGTCAACAAAACAAAGAGGCAACCCACAGAATGGGAGAAGATATTTGCAAAGGACACTGGAGATAAAGGGCTGGTATCCAAGATCTAAAAAGAACTTCCCAAACTCAACAACGAAAAAAGAAATAATCAAGTCAAAAAATGGGCAGAAGACATGAAAAGACACTTCTCCGAAGAAGACATAGAAATGACTAACAGACACGTGAAAAAATGTGCATCATCATTAGCCATCAGGGAAATTCAAATCAAAACCACATTGAGATACCACCTTACACCAGTTAGGATGGCAAAAATGGACAGGGCGAGAAACAACAAATGTTGGAGAGGTTGTGGAGAAAGGGGAACCCTCTTACACTGTTGGTGGGAATGCAAGTTGGTACAGCCACTTTGGAAAAGAGTGTGGAGGTGCCTCAAAAAGTTAAAAACAGAGTTACCCTATGACCCAGCAATTGCACTCCTGGGTATTGACCCTAAAGACACAGATGTAGTGAAAAGAAGGGCCATACGCACCCCAATGTTCATAGCAGCAATGTCCGCAATAGCCAAACTGGGGAAAGAGCCGAGATGCCCTTCAACAGATGAATGGATAAAGAAGAAGTGGTCCATATAGACAATGGAATATTGCTCAGCCATCAGAAAGGTGAATACCCAACTTTTACATCAACATGGATGGGACTGGCGGAGATGATGCTACATGAAATAACTCCAGCCGAGAAAGTCAATTATCACAGGGTTTCACTTATTTGTGGAACATAAGGAATAGCATGGAGGACCTTAGGAGAACGAAGGGAAAAATGAAGGCGGGGGAGGGAATCAGAGGGAAAGATGAACCATGAGGGACTATGGAGTCTGAGAAACAAACAGGGATTCGGAGGAGAGGGGAGAGGGGGGATGGGTTAGCCCGGTGATGGCTATTAAGGAGGGCACGTGCTGCATGGAGCACTGGGTGTTATACGAAAACAATGGATCATGGATCACCACCTCAGAAACTAATCACGTATGTTGCGGCAACTAACAGAACATAATACAATTTTTTTAAAAAGAGTCTTTGGAAGCTGTATATGGCTGAACTCACTTAAATCCTCTGTATAAACTGTTTTTAATCTGATGTTAATTACCATACATTCTCACATCATTAGTTTTTGAGGAAGTGTTCCCTGATTCATTGTTTGCATACAACACCCAGTGCTCCATGCAGTACATGCCCTCTTTAATACCCATCACCGGGCTAACCCAGTCCCCACACCCCTCCCCTCTAGAACCCTCAGTTTGTTTCTCAGAGTCCATAGTCTCTCTGTACAAACTTTAAAGAATTGATGGACTGGCGTGGATATCTCCTAGTCTTTTGGACGCGGTAAAAAAGAATCGTAAATAAATTTCCTTGCTTCTTAACCTGCAACCCACCAATCTGAGGTGATCCACCTCTTTCTTGGGTTTATTCCTGCCCTCCTCTTATGGGGGGGTGGTGGTGCTAGGTTCAGATTACACACAGGAGGTTCCTCGAATAAGGAAGCAACACAATGGCATGAAACACAATGATGACAGAATACACACTTTGGTTAATGTGTACTAGTAATGTAAACTAGTATTTGACAAAATTACTCACTCGAATAAGCCTTAACAGGCTTCAAAGGAAGTAAGAATCGGTTGCCTGACAAGAGGAAAGTTAATGTCGGATTCAACATTAAAAAGAACGGAAAAATCTCGGACCAAGCCATACTCTGGTAGGTAACTTATGCTGAAAGAAATCATACTGTAAACTAGAAAATAGCTTTAATCCAATATTAATGAAGGTGGCCCACAACTTGTACTGAATGCAGATGAAGTCATGCTTGAGGATAAGGTATAGTCTAAAGTGCATAAACAAGAGAAGAAAGGGTGGATAAGAATTACTTCAAACTCTACGCCAACAAACCAAAAAAAAAAAAGGAAGAAGCTATTAAAAAAAGGATCCAATGATCAGTGCCTGGATAGCTCAGCTGGATATGCATGTGACTCATAGTTTTGGCACAGTTGATTGAGATCAAGCCAAGCGACAGGCTCCACGCTCAGCATAGAGTCTGCATGAGATCTTCTCCCTCTCCCTCTGCCCCTTGCCCCACTTGGGCAAGCTCGCTCTCTCGATCTTTCTCTCTAAAATAAACTAAAAAAATTTTTGAAAAAGAATATCCGTGGTGCGGGGGTGGCTCAGTTGGTTAAGTGTGTGCCTTTGGCTCAGGTCATGGTCCCAGGGTGCTGGGATCGAACCCCACATCGGGCTCCGTGCTTGGCGGGAGGCCTGCTTCTCCCTCTCTCACTCCCCCTTCTTGTGATCCTGCTCTTGCTATCTCTCTCTCTGTTCTGTCAAATAAATAAATAAAATCTTAAAAAAAAACAGCCAATGGGAAAAAGATAGTCTCTTCAACAAATGGTGTTGGGAAACCTGGACAGCAACATGCAAAGGGATGAAACTGGACCATTTTTTTCACTATGTACAAAAACAAATTCCCAATAGACTAAAAACCTAAATGTGAGACATGAAGCTATTAAAATCCTACGGGAGAATACAGGCAGTAACCTCTTTGACATTAATCATACAATTTTTCTACATATGTCTCCCAAAGCAATGGAAACCAAAGCAAAAATAAAGTATTTGGACTTCAACAAAATGAAAAGCTCCTCCACAGCAAAGGAAGTAATCAAGAAAACTAGAAGGCAACCTATGGATAGGGAAAAGATATTTGCAAATGACAGACCTGATAAAGGGTTAGTATCCCAAATATATAAAGCTCTTATGATACAGAATCCCCCAAACACAAATAATCCAGTCAAGAAATAGGCAGAAGGAAACAGACGTTTCTCCAAAGAACACATACACAAATGGCCAACAGACACGTGAAAAAATGCTCCACATCCCTCGCTATCAGGGAAATACAATTCAAAAGCACAATGAGATACCTCCTCACACTCGTCAGAATGGCTAAATTTAACAAGTCAGGAAGTGACAGATGTTGGTGAGGATGGGCAGATAGGGGAACCCTCTTACACTGCTAGTGGGAATGCAAGCTGGTACAGCCACTCTGGAAAACAGTAGGGAGGCTCCTCACAAAGTTAAAAATAGATCTACCCTACGATCCAGCAATTCCACTACTAGGTAATTACCCAAAGGATACACCCGTAGTGATCTGAAGGGCCACCTGCACCACAATGTTTATAGGAGGAAAGGCCACAGTAGCCAAAATACTGAGAGAGCCCAGATGTCCATCAATGGATGAATGCATAAACAAGTGTGGTGTATATATATATATATACAATGGAATATTACTCAGCCATCAATACACTGACATCTTACCATTTGCCGCAACATGGATGGAACTAGAGGGTATTATGCTAGACGAAACAAGGCCTTCAGGGAAAGACTATTATCATATGATTTCACTCCTATGTGGAAATTGAGAAACAAAGCAGAGGATCATAGGGGAAGGGAGGGACAAGTAAAATAAGAGGAAATCAGAGAGAGGGACAAACCATACAAGACTCTTGACTATAGGAACAGGGTTACAGGAGGGGATGTGTGGGGGGAATGGGATATCTGGGTGAGGGGCGTCAAGGAGGACACTTGCTGTAAAGAGCACTGGGTGTTCTATGCAACAGATGAATCGCTAAATTCTACCTCTGAAAGTACTACTACACTACATGTTCATTAATGAAATTTAAATAAAAAAATACTAGACGTCCCAGGCTCAGCAATCAGATAACAAAAAGAAACAAGGGCATCCACACCGGCAAGGAAGAAGTCCAACTTTCAGTATTTGCAGAAGGCAATGATCCTCTATGTGGAAACCGCAAAAGACTCCACCAAAATATTGCTAGAACTGTTACACGCATTCAGTAAACGCACAGGACACAAAGTCAAGGTACAGAAATCCGTTTCATTTCTATACACCAACAATGAAGCAACACAAATAGAAACTGAGGAGTCAATCCCATTTACAATTGCAAAAACCACATAATACCTAGTTATAAACCTTACCAGAGAGGTGAAAGCCCTGTACCCTGACAACTATAGAACACTGGTGAAAGAAACTGAAGATGACACAAAGAAATGGACAACTATGCCATGCACATGGATTAGAAGAATAAATATTGCTAGAATGTCTATACTACCCAAAGCAATCTACACATTTAATGGCATCCCTATCAAAATACCACGAGCATTTGCCACAGAGCAAGAACAAATAATCCTAAAATTGGTATGTATCCACCAAAGACCCAGAAGAGCCAAAGCAACCTTGAATAAGAAAAGCAAAGCTGGAGGTATCACAATTCTGGACTTCATGTTATATTACAAAGGTGTAGTGATCAGAACAAGATGGCACAGCCACAAAAACAGCCACATCGATCAGGGGAACAGAATAGAAAACCGAGAAAGGAACCCACCCCTATATGGTCAACTCCTGTTTGACAAGGCAGGAAAGACCATCCAAGGGCAAAAGACAGTCTCTCTGAGAAAGGGTGTTGGGGAAGCTGGACAGCAACACGCAAAAGAATGAAATTGGACTGCTTTGTTACACCATACACAAAAATAAATCAAAATGGATCAAAGACCTAAATGTGAGTCCTGAAGCCATCAGAATCCTAGAGTAGAACACAACCTCCTTGACAGCAGCCCTAGCACGTTCTTTCTAGATATGTCTCCTGAGGCAAGGGAAACAAAAGCAAAAATAAACGACTGGGACTTCATCAATTAACAAGCTTCTACTCGGCTAAGGAAACAAACAACACAAAGAAAAGGCAACCTGTGGGATGGGAGAAGATATTTGCAAATGACACATTTGATAAACGGCTACTATCCAAAACATATAAAGTGCCTATAAAACTCGACACCCTCCAAATGAAGAATGCAGTTAAAAAATAGGCAGAAGGTAAGGATGGACATTTTTCCAAAGCAGACATCCAGACGGCCAACAGACACGTGAAAATATGCTCAACATCACTGATCGTCGGGGAAAAGCCAATGAAAAACTACAATGAGATATCACACCTATCGCAATGGCTTATGTCTCTGCCTTTAAAAGTGTTTTAAATGATTTCATTTAGTTATTTGTCAGAGAGAGAGAGAGCACAAGCAGGCGAACTGGCAGGCAGAGGGAAAAGCAGGCTCCACGCTGAGCAAGGGGCCTGATGCTGAGCAAGGAGCCCGATGCTGAGCAAGGAGCCCTGTGCCGAGCTAGGAGCCTGACGCGCGACTCTTTCCCAGGACCCTGGGATCATGACCTGAGCCAAAGGCACCGGCTTAACCAGCTGAGCCACCCAGGGATCCCACCTTTAAAAGCTATTCAAGAAAGTTCAGAAATTTTACAGGAGATCTCTGTTGTTTTTGTTTCTGTTTTGCCATGGAGCTTGTGACATGAGTTACACTTCTCTCTATAAACTGCGCCAATTTGCTTTAGGGTTAGAGTTATATTTTTCTATAGCACTGTAAATTCAGTGTGCTAGTATATTAAGAATTGAAATGTTTGTATTACCTGTCCCCCATACTTAAATTTAAATCTTTCTTTCCAAATCAGTGATTTCATCTGAAAAACCGTGTGACGTCTGTGTGCCACAGTTTGGAAAACCTTTCCTTCAAAAGAAGGATAAAACCCCTCAAGTCAAAAAAAACAAAAAACAAAAAACAAAAAACAAAACACAAAACCTTCACCTCGAAAAATAAGGAGAAATTACTATAAACTTTTATGTAAACATCAGATTACCAGTATCATCATCATGTACCTTTCAGTTTTCCTGGCCAACATTTTCAGGAGTATTTCCTTTGAGAAAGAGCAAGGACATCTAAATTGGAACTAAATCCCAAAATCTACTGCTTATTAGAGTGAGACGTAAGTTTGGGGTACACTGTGACCCACCTTTTTGTGAAGATTAAATGAGGTTATAAATGTATGGAACCCAGGAGAAAGAAGTGGCTAACATTAAATAAGACTTTTAATACTAACTCTTGTTTTTTAAAAAGCCCAATAAATGGACCTATGGTCGTCACGGGAGAGAAGTCGAGGTTGGCCAGCTATTCACAATCAGACAGCACAGATCAAAATTATGTAGTTAACAGAGCCATGACCTTTAGCTTTCTGGGTATAGAAGATTCGTAAGAGTATAGAAACTGGAGCAGGTAGCTTTTGGAGTGACAGCATCATTAGAGGTGTCTTGCAGGGAAGATGGGCCCCTCACAAAATTTCAAAGGATGGGAACCTGGAGGTGTCCCTTCAGTCACCTGCCATTTAGGGAGGGTCCGACTGCAAAAGAGAGATGCGATCCAGACACAGCTGAACACGGGCAAGTCTAGTCCTACGTTACTCCCAGCCTTCCAGAGTCTTCAGTTCCAGAGAAGCGGAAAAGAGGTTTTACATACCAACTCATTTTATGAAGCTAGTATGGCCTTGATACCAATATCCAAGACAGTATATAAAAGTGTCTGCTAATGACATTCATGAGGATAGCCGTAAAACTTCTAAACAAATTATTAAGAAGTAGAGTATTCAGAAAGATAATATATCATGACCCTGCCCTCCCGGTAATGTATGGTTGGTTTAAACATAGGACAATATGTAAGTAATTCATCACATTCACAGATTAATGAAGGGAAATCCTACACTCATCTGAATAAACGTACTGCAAGTGTTTACTGGAAGTCAACATATTTTCAATAGAAATATTCATGGTAAACGAGAGTAAGAATGGAACTTCCTTTCCTTCACAGTAAATAGACAAAATGTTAAATATTATCTAATTTATCAGGAATAAGACAAGGCTGTCCATCGTGGCCAGTTCTTTCAACATTGTACTGGGTGGGTCTGTCCAATGTTGTCAAACGATCAGAAAAGGGGATAGGTTTAAAATGGCAGAAACAAACTGTCGGTGTTCAAAGATGATATCATTGTGTCTGTTGAAACTCAAAACGGAGGTCGATGTACACTTATTAAAGCATACGTAGCACGGTTGCTGGACAGAAATTCAATGTACAGATATATCTGTGTATATCAGCTCAATCGGACTATAACATTTCAAAAAGTGACCTAATTTTGATAGCATCGACTACTCAGAATAAGTTTTCCTTTAAAGGTTTATTAATTTAAGAGAGAGAGAGAGAGAGAGAGAGGGAGGGAGGGAGGGACGGAGGGAGGGAGGGAGGGAACAGGAGCAGAGGGACAGAATCGTTCAAGCTGACTTCCCGAGGAGCATCGAGCCAGACTCGGGGTCCATCCCATGACCAACGAATTATGACCTGAGCTGAAACCAAGAGTCAGCTGCTTAAGGGACTGAGACCCAGGCACCCCCTACTTGGGATAAGTTTAACACAGATTTCAAAAGATTCTTTGTGGAACGTCTGTAACACTTTATTGAGAGAACTACAACAGTGAAGTACCCCACATAAGAGTAGTCTGCATGTTTCAGCTTGTCCTTGTTTAAATCTGGAGTAGTCCTTCACCTGTAAGGTAGATGTAACAGTTAGAAATACTACTCAGCAGAATCGTATGTCGACTAAATTCATGGTACAGGAAGGACATTATAGTTTTCATTGTATAAGATAGAATTCCAAGCGTATATTTTACCAATATTTTTTGAACACACCCCACTTTCTATTGGTACAACAATACAAAAAGACAGTTCAGGTTCACAACACACAAAATGAAATGAGCCTATTAAAAGGTAGTTTTAAATGGAGAGCAAAAGGCGAATGCAGGTTTACAAAAACTCCAAACAACATGCAAAGAGCTGAAAAACAAAAATGTACACGTAAGTATCACTTAAAGGCCTCAACTTGAAATAATATTGTGAATATATGATGCCGAAGGAATAATGCCAAGTTGGTTACTGCGTAAGTGATGGGAGTAGAGCAATGAGGACCACATGTAAGTTATTCTTTGTTCTGGTTAAGCGGAAAGCTGTTTTTGTCAGCTAGTGTTTCCCTTACGTCATTGATTCAGTAGGGTAACCGTTTGCCTTAACGGTGCTGGCCTTAACGGCGTTCCAGTCTCTCGAACAGATTATATGGTCACACACTTCACACCTGTCAAATGGGTAAAATTAACAAAGCAGGAAACGAGCTATGTAGGTGAGGATGTGGAGAAAGGGGAACCCTCTTACGCTGTTGGTGGGAATGCAAACTGGGACAGTCGCTGTGGAAAACAGTATAGACGTTCCTAGAAAAGTTAAAAATAGAACTACCTAGTGACCCAGCATTTACACTATGAGGTTTTTACCCGAGGGACACAAAATTACAGACTCAAAGTGTACAAACACCCCAATGTTTAGAGCAGCAGTTTCAACAATAGCCAAACTATGGAAAGAGCCCAAATGTCCACCGATCGATGAACGGATAGAGAAGACGTGTGTGTGTGTGTGTGTGTGTGTGTGCGCGCGCGCGTGTGTGCAGTAGAATATGACTCAGCCATGAAAATGAATGAAATCTTGCCATTTGCAATGATGTGGAAGTCCTCGAGTATATCATGCTAACGAAAAAAGTCAGTCAGAGAAAAACAAATAACATGATTTCACTCATAGGTAGAATTTAAGGAACAAAACAGATGAACATATGGGACAGAAAAAAAGAGAGAGGGAAGCCGACCGTGAGACTCTTAACTATGGAGAGGAAACTGAGTGTTGATGGAGGAAGATGGGTTGGGGATGGGCTAAATGGGTGATGGGTGTTAAGGAGGGTACCGGATGTGATGAGCACTGGGTATTATAGGTAAGGGATGAATCCCTAAATTCTACTCCTGAAACCAGTATTTCACTATGCGTTAACTACATAGAAATTAAACAAACATTTGAAACCAAAAACGGGAATAGGGGTCCAGATCGCCATAGAGAAACACAAACAGCAACCATTGTGTTTTGTTGCTCCCGGTGGCAGCCAAATTTCAATTCACATGTTAAAATTTGACCAAAGATGTTATCTGATAAAAAAAATCATGCAAAATACAACATCTTGGTATTCTATGTAACCAACAGAACCCCAGAATACAAATATCAGCATTAAAAATGATTGTAATATATCAGAATTCAACTCAATATATATTATGAGTAAAGATGGGTTCAGAAGTTAAGGGACTGTCAGAAAATCATACACGTTATATTACAGCCGCGGGTAGAACCTACCTCAGTGCCTCAGCATATTTCATACAAACTGATATTCAATCCAAATGAATTCTGTGTTTGATAAAAGCAGAACTTACAGAAGGATCTGAATATTATTAGCAGTTCGTTGAAGTATTTATACTCAAAAAAAGAAAATGGTTTCATATTGTATGATTTAATAAGGCTTTGACCCAATTTGTTTCTATCTCTACTTGTGTATAAGTCAGGCCGGCAGGATGTTTGATCTACTTGGGAAAGTAATCTTCATATGCAACCCCTGTTAGAAATGTATCATTAAAGTTGTATCTGCATACGTAAAGATATAATATTCGGGGAAAGACCCTCATACTTTGCACTGTCAATGGATAACATACCTGCTTCCGGCATTTTAATGGGCTCTAAGAAGGGTAGACTTGGCCCCTTGCATCAGGGTCATCTTCAGTTATACCCCCAGCCTTTGCCTGAGGCAGCTCCTGGAGATCAGCTTCCAGGTCCCGTCCTTAAAACACAAAGGTAATCGATTTAAGCAGTAAATATGAAATATAAACCAATAAAAGCCTATAGGCTAGGGTGATAAAAAAATGTGATGGGAAAATGCATTTCACACCCTTGTTTTCCTGTAGTACGATTTGCTTTATTTCAAGGGACATTCGAAAGATAAAGCCCACTGCACTTCATTTCCTTTCTATTACCATAGTGTTCTTAGAATAGAGAGCATCAGCTACATGTGGGAAATCAAGTCTACACCACGCATAAGATTTTATTTAAAAAGTACAACGTAGTTTTCCGAAGGATAAGCTGAGTGTATTCGTGGGCCTCTAACAAATCCTATACTAGTGACATCCATGCCGTAGTAGGGCAATCTGCAGGGTATTTTGTCCAATTTTACCCGTTCGATTTAAGTGCAAAGTCCCTCTATGTATAACTTAGGATAAAGCAGTCATGTATAGAGCAAAGTTCCAAAAGTAACGGCAAAACAGTAGTGATTAACAGCCCCACTTCTGTCTGGCAGTGAGACAGTAGGGACAAGTAGGGTGGAAAGAAATTAATGAACTTTGTCGTCAGTCGTATTGTGGAAACCTCTTAACAGCGAATTCCTAACACACTCCATGGCCTGAACGGTGTCCATAATTCACTACAAGTACTTGATGAAGATGTTCCATTTGGAAGACATTCATTTCTTGTTTCATGATCGTTTTAAGATCCTTTTGATTTTCCTAATCGTAAAAGTACTTCAACACCTTTTAAGGCCACGTAAAAATCATATTAACGTAGTGACCCCTAATGCCAGTTTCCTGAATGATTAATCAGACAGTGGCTATCATTCACTGAGCTCTTTTCTGGAGTCTCTCTCCTGCTCCACTGAACTGGACTGATTCCTGTGCCACTAATAAGCTACTTTACAGGACAGACACATTTGACTACTAAGCATTCGATACAAAACCATTCACTTGTTTGTAAAACAACACAGATGGTAGGAAGAACACAGACCTCTTTAAAATTGCTTATTTTAAGTAATCTCTACACTCAGTATGGGCCTTGAACTCTCGACCCTGACACCGAGAGTCACATGCTCTACCGACTGAGCCTGCCAGCTTCCCCAAGAACGCAAACTTTGTACTGAACTACGAGGTGTATCTCCATGTGTCAAGCAGTCTTTGGCAAGCCACAATCCCTGAGCCTTAGTTTTCTCATTTATAAAATGGGGCTCCCATCCGTATGCAAACTGGCTTTATTCCACACGTTACAGGATACGTTGACGTGCCACTCTGCCTATCCTGTTGACTAGTGCTTATGCTTTTGATGAAATGAGTGAAAAGGACACACAAAAATATTCTAAGAAGAACAAATTAAACTAGGGAAGCGATGTATAGTTTTGTAGTTAAACATTTTCCTCTAATTTAGAGAGGACAGCATTTTCAAGCACACCGATTAATTCTCGAGGAAAAAGGGAAATTGGTTACGGTGAAGGACTACAGGAAGCTGCACACTATACACTCTTCACATCTTCAACCCGTTTTCGGGAAATGACTGAGAGTCTCTTCCAATGTTTTCTTTCCTCCTGCAATGGTTTGTCATAACGCATGATGCCCACATACACCCCCTGCCCCCACAGTCATTCTCCTTCCCTTTCCCTTCACCTTGAGCCACAGGTCCTGCTTCAACTTCCTTCCCTTGATCAGGCAGAATATCCTGACTCTCAGGTGGTGCCTCCCTTTTTTTCGGTTGCTCATCACTGGGTTGCTGCTCCTAAGGGTGTGTGTGTGGGTGTGTGTATGTGGGCAAATAAAAAGTTGGGTTGTTAATACATGCTAACAGTATAAATATACATTATACATTTTGATATCAAACAAGGAATAAGCATAAAGACACTCCCACATCATGATTCTATGCACTTATTCTTAAAAGTGACTCTTCCCACACAGCGGCTACTCCAACAAAGGTAACCACAAGCACTTTGGAGGCTACTGTAAACTATGCTGGGATGGATATGCACAATCTGTCGTTAATAAGCATGACAAAGGAGCCATAGGGTGTATTTGCATGGGCAACAGAAATATGGAAGCCTTCTGGTTCAATGTTTCCCTCCCTTTATCAGCAGAGAAGATTTTATCACTGTATTTGTATGCCTGCAGCTCAACAAAATTTTCAGAGCAATAAATGGAAGGTAATCGAAAACAGCCAACACGGAAGTACTCACACCCACCTGCTCTTTAGACCCTGGATTATCTTTTCTTTCTTTGATTCTGGTTCTGGATCTGGATCTGACTTGGCCACTCATAGTCCACACTGAAAGGAGAACACTGGTATTTCGAAAATGTACTCTAAAGGAGAGGCATACCACGTCCAACCAAGGCCAAAGGCTTAATTTTTTTTTTTTACTTTGAAAACACTCTGAGAGCCAACCTAGCATCAGTAGAGTGTACAAGCTGTGGTCACACCAAAGACACGGGCTGCAAGATCATTTACATCAGCCAGGCTGGCCGTGAAATCGCCTTATGGACAGGCTAAAAGACGAGGCTTAGCCTCACGCCTGCATTCCCCACTATAAAGGCATTTGAGAAAACAGTGCTGGACATTCAAACCTGAGTCACTACTGCTTTGGTCACATTCCCATTTACTAGGCTCATTTTACCGCCTTAAATAACGTTTGGCTGGAACGCAGGGAAAGAAAGAATCCTCTGCATACGGCCTCGGGCTCTGTTCGCACTCCAAGGGTTCAGGCGTGTAGTCGCGAACCAGACCCACGGGCCGGCTCCTCCCTCGACCTCTGCACGGTGCACGGCTAATCTCGCGGACCCAGTCACAAGCCCCTAGCGTTCCCCGCTACCTGGGCTTTTCTATACCGCCTGGTCGGCTCCCTGCCCCGGGTCCCACAGAGGATCCTGGACTCTGTGCTCTGCTGGCAGCTGTAGGTGCTCCAGGACTCCGAGATCTCCACTAACCGCCCCGCCCCGCCCGCGCCGGGCCTCGGCCCGTCTTCCCCTCCGCTCCTCGACCCACCATCCTCACTTGCCCTGGCCCCACCACGAGGACGAGCGCCATGGCGGCCGCGACGCCTGTGAGGAGAAGGGCGCTAGCTCCTCGCCACTTCCACCTAGGATGCCACAGATCTACCGTCCCCACCTGCCCGCGGCCCACTGGCTCCCTCCCCATCCTCGCTCACACTTAAACTCCTGGAAGGACTGATCTGGGGACCTACCAGTTGAATTGGGCTAGCGAGAAAGCTCACGGCACAGAGAACACGGCGCCTCGACGGATCTCGCCCCAGCTCACAGAGCGCGGACAGCAATGCACACGCCCAGTAACAGTCGCTCACAGCAAGGCGCATGCGCACTGTTCGCTCACAGCAAGGAGCATGCGCACAGCCTTGGCTGCGGGCAGGGTGGGTTGAGGTTTTCCCGCCTGTGCTGCTGCAGAGACTCGCTGCTGCAGAGACTCGCAGCTGCGCGGGTCAGCCGAGGAGAAGGAAAGGGGCTTGAGCGTTCTGTTTTGCACACCACCCAATCTCTCCTAGGCAGCCAGATACTTTGGGGACAGAGAGCCCCAGCTTACCCTTAGCGGACAAGGTGTCTCAGAAAAACCAATGACACGTTAACGCCTGGGTGGCTCCGTCGTCTAAGCATCTGCTTTAGAATCAGGTCATGATCCCGGGGTCCTGAGATCCAGTCCAGCATCGGGCTCCTCCCTCAGCGGGAGCCTGCTTCTTCCTCTGCCCGCTGCGCCCCCTGCTTTTGCTCTCTCTCTATGACAAATTAATAAATGAAATCTTTAAAAAAGAAGAAGAAACACCGCTGAGACAGAAATAGATATGAAGCATTTTAATCCGAGTTTGATACTTCCTTTGTTTAGTCATTTCCTCGTTTGCTTTTGGGTGATGTGTCATTCTTGAATGAACTGGCTCACCTCTGTGTGATAAATACATTAACATCTGTTCTCTTTACGTTTTTCTTGGCGCTACCACACGTTGAATACTCTGCACTCGTAGCTCCTTCCTCTGTAACTGCGTTCATTCAGTCGGTGTATGCTTTCAGAAATATCCACAGATACTGGTCCTGGGATTTAGGCTCCGTCCATGCTCACATGGCATGCAGCAGTAGTGTCTATGTTCCTCAAATTCTGTACTTCCCAATAAACCGCCAGGCCACTTCTAAGCAAAGCTGACTTTATCCCATAAAGGGAGAGCACTACCTGGACAGACTCTTAATAGAGTCTTGGAGGTGGCAGGGCAGGAGAGGTATTTATTCAGATTTTGAAGTCCGCTATAGAGCAGATCTTTCAATGTTGGAGGACGGTGTGATTTAGATTGGGTGAGAATCGTGATAGAATGGCTTAGGTTTGGATGACACAAGGGAAACAATTTTTAAAGATTTTTATTTATTTATTTGAGAGAGAGAGAGAGAGAGAACACAAGCAGGGGGAGAGGCAGAGGGAGAGGGTGAAGCAGACGCCCCACTGAGCTGGGAGCCCGACCTCGGGCTGGATCCCAGGACCTGGAGATCCTGACCTGAGCGGAAGGCAGACGCTTAACCATCTGAGCCACCCAGGTGGCCCACGAGGCAAGAATTTTAAGACCAAAAGCTCAAAGTTTCTTGTGGTTGAAAAATGTCCTTTCACACTTTTTATCGACGCGTTCATGGGTTTTTCAGGTAGTTCCCAGAACGAAGAAGAACGTTATTTGCGACTCTTGTGTTCCCAAGTGAGGCCTTGCTGGATTAGTAAGTTTACGTTGATGCAGAGAGCAAAGTGGAGTCTGTCATGTCAAGCAGGGGCCTGTGTCAAGCAATGACCCAAGTAGGTAACGGTACTGCTGCTAGGAGGGATGGCCGGGACCAGCATCAGCCGACGCCCCAGCACTGATAACAAGCAGAACCAGAGGAGGTCTGCAGGGGCAGACCTTTAGATCCCGACTAAATCCCTTTAGAAAGGGGAAGAATTTTGCAGCAAACCGCCAGACTCTTCAGACATGACCCCTCTATGACTGACCGCTGAGAAAAGGCAACTGCCTCCGATAGCTGCGCCCGACGGATCTCTGAACAGAACTGAGATCCTTCACCGCTTGAACGTAATAAGCGGTCATGCCCAGAGCTGCCCCGGACCAGAACGGACCGGACCGAGGCCTTGTTTCAACTGCATGCCCACAGACTGACTTCCCCTTTGGTTCACTAACTTCCTGCACCCTTGTGTTATCTCGCTTGTGGTGTGGTTTGTCTTACGTCCTGCTCTGTGTGCTGTTTGAGAAGCCAAGTTTAATCACAGGGGGGAGTTGTCATTGAGTTTGGAATCCTGAACCTGCTTTATAATGGTGATTTACTTTGTTCTATGATTGCATAAAGCTGACGTTGGGGAAAGACACAACCCCTGTGTGTGCTTTCACAGAGGGGTCATGACGGTTGATGAAAGCAGGGGAATACGAACCCTTGCTAATGTAGACAGTCAGCTGTGTGCAGGTGTCCATTTTGATTACTTTGAGATAACTTAGTAGTTTTGTGTGGGAGGTGCACATGGAAGAGAGGACAAGAGGGGCGCCCTAGTCAGAAAGTATCTTTTTCTGAATAAGTTAGGATATGCTGCTGAACTTAAGTGACTCCGATGTGTTCCATCTAGCTGGGCTTCTTCGAAGGAAGTAGCTTCAGTATAGCAAGGGAGGTCTCCCAGGCTCTCTGCCTCTTTCTCCCTGAGAAGCAGACTGAATAGGAAATGTGATTCTTCTCAAGGAATGTTTAAGAGTGAGAGTAGTCACAGCCCTCAGAGGTTTATTTTTTATCTCTTAAAATCATTGTCAGCAAGGAGACTATCATCACCGAGTTACTCTGGCTGGCTCTTTCTCTTTTAGCCCCCGTTTTTGGGTGTGTGTAGCACTCAAGAAGGGCTCAAAGGTTGGGACGCGGTGATTTCTGAATTTACACTTTCTGGGAGCACCTAAATTGCAAACATTCAAGTTCCTGCCGTCGGATGCCTGGACAGTTAGTTGTGGGTTCTGAGGACCTGATGATGCCCGAACTGCTCCAGTCCACCTCCCAGGCCTGACTTCAACCTGGTACAAACATTTGGCTTTCTCCCACCATTCCTGTTGGAGAAAAGTGTTGGGCAGCTCGTGATAGGGCCATAATTGGATTCAGGTGAAAGCCAGTTGTGAAGATGCTCCGGGGACCCCCAGGAAGCAGCGGCAAGTATCAAGGACACTGTAGAGGCGGGAAGAACTGCCCGACTGTTGCCTCCAGGAGCTGTGTCTGCGCTGCTAAGCACGGAGCTAGGGCTGAGAGTGCCAGAAACTCCTCTGCCTGGGGGAGGGCTTCAGTTTTCTGCAGGACCAGAGCTTCTCTCCATGCAAGCAGGAGAATCTAGGAAGCAATTGAAATTCCCACAGAACCGAGGATGAGTGGGCATGGGGCAAGTTCTACAGATTCGGGGCGGCTGCCATTTTCCAGGGTACTGGAGGCGGCTAGTAACTAAGCTCACACTGTTTGCTGGTTGAGGTCAAATGGATCAATGTAACCGTGTGAAATGCAACTCTCACCCTGGCTTCATAAGCTGGGAGCGTTGTAGGAGATGCGGTCCTTTATTGCTAGGGCACAGAGTGTATGAGCTTTGTCGATCTTCTCTTGTCTTCAGACATCAACACTTTTGGTTCTCAGGCTTTGGTCATACAGTGGGACTTACAACCCGTGTAGGGGTGCCGGTGGGGGGGGCTCAGGCGTTAAGCGTCTGCCTTCTGCTCATGTCATGATCCCGGGGTCCTGGGATTGAGCCCCGCATCGGGCTCCGTGCTCCACGGGAAGCCTGCGTCTCCCTCTCCCACTCCCCCTGCTGGTGTTCCCTCTGTCGCTGTGTCTCTCTCTGTCAGATAAATAAATAAAATCTTAAAAAAAAAAAAGAAAGAAAAAAGCAAAAACCCCACAAAAAACGACAACCCCATGTAACCAGGTCTTTAGACGTGGACTGAAGTAGGCCACCGACTTTCCTTGTTGTCTTGTGTGTACAGAGCCGACCGTGGGTTTCCTCACCTTCATAATCACATAAGCCAACTCCTGTAATGAATATCCTCCTCTTATATATGCCTGTACATCTGTATGTAATCCTGTTGGTGCTAGTTCTCTGCAGAATGGTTGACTACAGAAGGTTTTGGTGCCGAGAGTGTTTCTAGAGGACCCGGATGTTCAGGGTGGGTTTTCTGAATTGCTTGTTGGTTTTCTGCAATTGAGTGTCTAATATGATTACATTTAAAGAAGCTAATGGCTCGATTTCTAATAGGAAAAACAGCACCGATAGTCCATGAATCGTTGTTTACAGAGATACACAAAATATGTGCATTTGACACTCCTAAACAACCACTTATAAGAAGCAAGGAGTTTCGTGACTCTGTATATGACAATGAAGAGCTGCAGAGTAGTGTGTTGTTGGGGTCCAGGGCCCAAAGCGGCTTCTGAGGGCCAGAAAGAATTCTTGAGACATCTCTGGTGCAAAAGAAGGTGGTTTTATTAAGGCAAGGGGACAGGTCCAGTGGGCAGGAAGAGCTGCTGCCCTGGGACTGGGAGGAGCAACTGATGATATACTTTGGGGTTGGGGGAAGTAAAGATAAGGGAAGCTTCAAAAGGATTTTCATATGCTAAAGAAGACTCACAAGAAACCTGAGGCCTTGATGTTGTCAAACCAAGATTGTTTTTCCCTCAGCAAGGCATTAACTTCAAGACTGTTGGGAGATTCCTGGAGGTACATTATACTCCGCCTGTCTCAAGGATTTGTCAGTGGGCTGCCAGTTAGAAGGACATCTAATTTTACCTACATTTCCTTCTGCCTTTGTTTCCCACATCACCGCGGCTGTCTAATAAACATAGCTCACATTCCCCAACAGGAAGAGGTTTAGCTTACCTGCCCTAGCAGGAGGAAAGAATGTCTCTTTGCCCAGCAACAGCCCATCCCATGAAGACCACCACACTCAGCCAATGGCAAGCTGTAGAAACCCCTCCCAGCTTCCTCTTCTCCAGTGTAAAAGCAAGACTCTCTCCTATGATCTCGGCACTTACAGAGGGGTTGCCTGGTTTCCTTGTCCAGAATTGCAAGTCCTCTGCTCTTCCTGAATGAGGTCATTTTGCTGGTAAAAAAGAAAAGAAAAAAAAAAAAAAGCTGGTTCTTTTGTGTTTTGAAGGTCAACCATACACTCCTGGACATTGATACTCTAAATCTTTCTTCTAGTCTTCCCAAAGGGACCTTTTAGTAGGGTGACTGGACACTGGGAAAGAGGAAATGATCACAACTTTTCGGGACTGCTGGACACCGGATCTGAAGTGCCACTGATTCCAGGAGACGCAAAGTGACTCTGTGGCCCTCCAGCCTGAGCAGGGGCTTATGGAAGTCAGGTGACCAATAGGCTATATTGTCAGTGGATGGGGAAAATTCAGTGTGAGATATTCATACTACCATCTGTCATCAGTGAGGAAGTGGAAACCAAGTCAATAGCAGTGAGATATCCCGATGTGTCGGGAGTGGATGGAGGGTCACACACACAGTGATGTGTCCTCCCCCAACTTGTAGTTGCGGCAGGAATCAAACGTTAGGAATGCAACTAGCCTCTGCATCAGAAATATAGGCCTAACGTAAAGGTCGATTTTAGATGGTCCCCTCAGTGAACCAGTCCTTTTCGTGGTGCAGTGCCGTGGACAGTTCAAGCAGCTTCCATGATGTTTCCCTAGTTCTTGGGCTCACAGATGGGTGTCTTCAATCTGCAACAGTCCCCGAGCCTCAGTCCTGTTCACTCAGCCTGGGCCTGCTTTCAGTGCAGCACAGCTCCTGCTGAGGCTGAAAGAGCCCACAGCAGGCACATCAGGTTTCAGTACAGAGTCAGGTCAGGGAATCAGGATCTGTGAAGCCAGGGTTGCAAAGAAGCCAGAAGCTTTTCTTTGGCAGCAGCAGCAGCAAAGGCAAAAAATACTTCAAGCTGGACAGCCCTGCCTCATGTCCAAGCCACAAGCAAGGCTACCCTGAGCCCCATTTATCTTGTCAGGCATAGAATCCAATTGCCCCACTCAAAAACATGCACACCTGGCTGACAGATCATGACTCTGTATGCGCGAGATAGCTGATCTTACAGGCGTTCACTAAAAACTGAAAACTGCTTTAAAACCCCAAATTTTATCTCCATCTGTATATTGCCACCCTTTTATATTGTTTCTCATTTTACAGAGGCAACAATCGGAGTAAAAACCATCAGTTATAGAGACATGTTTTCTTCTTAATATTCGCAGAGCCAAAATTCCAATCTGCTCACCTGAGTCAAACACAAGTTAAGACACGAAGTCCCTTTAGTATCTTTTTGTTTCTATTTTCCCTGATAGGGATGGTTCCTTCAGCATTTAAGATACTGCAAGTATATATGACACTTTACATCAATTTTATCATATGTCCAGTTGCACCAGCCATAAAAGGAAATAAAACAAATACTTACTGTTAGATCTTATTTTTTTCTTTTTCGGTCTCTCGGAAGTAATAAGATTTGGATTATAGGCGGCAATGGAGATCCTCTGAAATTCTGGGAGGTAGCCTCAGGAGAAGCAGCAACGCTGAAGTCGAGGCTTGAAAACTTTTCCCGTTTCCTTCTCGGTTATCTAAAGGTTTACTCAAACCCAGAGAATTGGCTTAATTTTACCAGCGCCCTTGGAGGAGAGAGAAACTAAAATTTTAACTTCTTCTTCTTCTTCATTTTTTTTTGCCCCCCCCGCCCCGAAGGTTACCCTTGTGTATTTTTGAAAACCTGTTCTTCTGCCTGGAGGACAGAAGAAAAAACAAATTTGTCACCTGGCTATGCTGTTTTTCTCCCTTCAGGAAAAGTTTTAACAAGATTTAAGCCATTCATGACGAAAGCATTCCGCAAACGAGGAGGAGCCGAAGGACGATCTATAAAGAGCAACTACAAAAATCCCACATCTTACACCATACTTAATAGAGAAAGACTACTTGTCTTTCTCTAACATCAAGAACCAAGCAAGAAACTGGTGTAGCCACTGTGGAAAAGAGTATCGAGGTTTCCCAAAAAGTTAAACCTAGAACTACCCTACAATCTAGTAATCGCACTATTGGGCATTTATCCCCAAAATACAAAAACACAAATTCAAAGGGATACCTGCAGCCCTATGTCTCTAGCTGCATTATTTACAATAGGCAAATTATGGAAGCAACCCAAGTGCGTGTACCACCTGCCAGGCCCTGACAGGACGTCTGGTCTATGGCTGATTTTAGGTTGGCCTTAGTCATCACTTTACATCTGTAAGATAATACAGATTGTATCTGCCTTCTACATTTCAATCGTTGCTCATACTTCCGGGTGTTCAATGGAACCCTCATTTTATTTCAGAAGACGTATCAACTTAAAATGATCACGATCATCATTTCGGGGACTTATCATTTCAAACAGCCTGTATTGCACTCAGACCAACGACTTGATACCACTTCCAATTCAATTTTGTTTTCCACATTTTCAGTGAGGAAACAGGCTACAGAAAAAGCATCCCTTGATTCTATCAATAGATGCAGAAAAAGGATTTGACACCATCCAACATCCATTCATGATTAAAACTCAGAAAACAGAAATAAAGAGGAAATTCCTCAGCTCGATAAAGAACATCGACAAGAAACCTTCAGCTAACACTGGACTTAATTGTGACCTTTCCCTCTGAGGTCAGGAAAAGGCAAGGACGTCCCCTCTTGCTATTCAGGTTCAACATCCTACTCGAAGTCCTAGCTAACAAGGGAGGAAATTATAGATACTCTGATTGAGAAGGAAGGAACAAACTGTCTCTGTTTGCAGATATCATGATTTTCTTTGTAAAGATACTTAAAAGAATAAAAACCTGGTGGAACAAATTAGCCATTCTACCCAGTTTGAGGATACAAGGTTACCATAGCAGAGTCCACTGCTTTCTTCTATATCGGCCTAAGGAACTGGACTTTGGAATTAAGAACCCATTACCATTTACATTAGCACCCCACAGAATGATCAATTTGGTCTAAGTCTAACAAAATATGTACAAAATCTATATGAGGAAAATTACAACGGTCTGATGAAAGAAATCAAAGAAGAACGAAACAAATGGAGAGATAGTTCATGTTCATGGAAGGGGACTCAATATCGTCGACTTGCCAATTCTTCCCACTTTGTTCTATAGATTAATGCATCCTAATCAAAATCCGGCAGGTTATTTTGCGCACATTGACAAACTGATTAGGAAGTTTCTATGGAGAGGCCAAAGACACAGTACAGCCAACACAATACTGAAGGAGGAGAAAAGGTTGGTAGCCTGACACTACCGTACTTCAGGACTTAGTATAAACTTAAGACAATCAAGGCAGTATGGTACTGGAGAAAGAATAGACCGACAGGTCAATGGAACAAAAGAGAAAGCCCAGAAACAGACCTCCATAAACACAGCCAACAGATTTATGCAATGGACCGAAAGTAATACGCTGGAGCAAAGAAGTCTTTTCGACAAATGATGCTGGAATATCTGGACATTCACGTGGGGAAAAATGAATTTAGACACAGACCTTATGCCCTTCACAGCAAATTAACTCAAAAGGATCACAGACCTAAGTGTAAAATAAAAACTACAAAACTGCATGGGAGATGCCTTTGCATAGGCAATCCAAAACAGAGCAGAACATCTAGATGAAGATGGACACAGAGAACATTTCTTTTGATACAACCTAAAGGCATGATCCACGAAAGAAACAATAGATACGGTAGGCCTCATTAAAATTAAAAAAGTCTGCTCTTTGACAGACTGGCAGAAAATAGATGAAGAGGCATATCTGATAAAAGACTGTTATCCAAAATTTAGAAAGAATTCTTAAACCCCAAAATATGAAAATGAACACCCCGATTTAAACATAGGCAAAGACACGAACAGGGAAGTCACCAAAGAAGATACACAGATGGGAAATAAGCATATGAAAAGATGCTCAACATCCTATGCCATTATGAAATTGCAAAATAAACAACAACGAGGCATCACTGTACACTGAGAACATCAAATGTTTGTGAAGACGTGCAGTAACCGGAACTCTCATTCGCTGCTGGTAGAAAGCCAAAGCGGCATAACCGTTTGGAATACAGAATCGAGGTTGCTCACAAAACTCAACACATGCTTATCGTACAATCCAGTAATCACACGCCTTAGTGTTTCCTCAAATTAGTTGAAAATTTATGTCCGCACAAGAACCTACACACAAATGTTTATAGTAGCTCTATTTATAACTACTCAAACTTGGAAGCAACCAACATAGCGGTTTCCTTTTTTGGGAGATAAATGTATATTTATCTAGAGATACGGCACATCCAGAGAACGGAATATTATCCAGGGCTAAAACAAAGGAGCCATCAAGCCATGAAAAGCCAGGAGGAACCTTAGATGCATCTCAGCAGTGAAAAAGTCAATCTGAAAAGGCTATACATACGGTAAGATTCCTACTATGGTGATCTTCCGTAAAAGGCAAAACTATGGAGACATTAAAACATTAGTGGCCTCGTGAGTTAGAGGAGAGAAGGAAGAACAGGCAGTGTGCAGAGCAATTTTACGACAGCGAAATAATTCTGTAGATACAATAATTGCACTTTTGATGTTTAGTTAATGTAGTTCAAGGTTTATGCCCACTCAGAAATCCTGTGGACATGACATTACTCATTTGTGAAAACTGTTAGAATGTACAGCACCAAAGGTGAATCACAACGTAAACTGTCGGTGGACGTTTGGAGGGATTATGATATATGGGTTCATCGATTATAGTTCATGCATCACTCTGACGCAGAATATTGTAAGTGGAGGAGGCTGTGTATGGGTGGGAGCGGTAGGTATGTGGCAACTCTGACTTTTGGCTCAAGTTTGCCGTGAACTTAAAACTGCTCTAAAGAGTAAAACTATTTTTAAAAACCTAGTGAGGAGTTTCTGCTTCTGGCTGCCATGGAGTTAGCTCACTGCTGCCTATGTCTCCCTGTGATTGTAACTGACCATTGTAGACAAAAGGCAAAAATAAAAAATAAAAAATAAATATAATACCACTTGCCTGAGGAGTCTGAAAAGGAAGCAAAAGCAGATGCCTTGTCGTAGACAGTGAAACCAGGGAGTAGGGAATGGTATAGGTTGTGTTACCCGTTTCCTTTCACACTTTTGTCTTTAACATTTCCCCGAGCCAGACTGCCTCACAGATTTGTGCAACAGCAGGGATACATGCAATTGACAGAGGAAGTGATACTTTGGGCCCAATTTACAGATGATTCTGCACCATATGCAGACACCACCTGCAAGTGGATAGCTGTGGTACTACAGCCCCTTTCTGGGATATCCGTGGAGGACAGTGCGGAAGGGTCAACCTCCCAGTGGGCAGAACTTCGAGCAGTGCACCCGGTTGTTTACTTTTCTTAAAAGATCAATGGACAAGGGCACTAGGGTGCCTCAGTTGGTTAAGCGCCTGACTCTTGAATTCGGCTCAGGTCACGATCTCAGGGTTGTGGGATCGAGCCCCCCGTTGGGCTCTGTGCTGGGCGTGGAGCCTGCTTAAGCTTCTCTCTCCCTCTCCCTCTGCCCCTCTCCCCTCCTCTAAGGAAAAGAGGAAATGGACGGAATTCTGATTATCTTCCAATTCACGGGCTGTGGCCAATTGTTTGGCAGAGAGGTCAGGGAAGTGGAAGGAACAGGAATTAAAATAGGTGACCAAATTCTAGGAAAGAGGTATGTGGATAGACCTCTCTGAGTAGGTGAGAAATGTGAAGGTATTTGTGGCTTATGTGAATGCTCACTAAAGGGTGACCTCAGCAGAGAGGAAGATTCTTTTTCTTTCTTTCCATTCTCTTTTCTTTTAAATTTCAGTATAGTCGCCCTACAGTGTTATATTAGTTTCAGGTGTATACTATCGTGATTCAACAATCCCAGACATCACCCAGCGCTCATCAGGACAAGTGCACGCCTTAATCCCCATCGTCTATTTCACCCATCCCCACCCCACCCCCACCCCCGGTAACCATCGGTTTGTTCGCTACAGTTAAGAGTCTGTTGGTTGGTTGTCTCTCTCTCTCAGCAGAGATGCATTTTACTAATCAAGTATATAAGATGAACTGTTCTATGGATATTAGCCTCTTTCCTCAGCCATCCTTGTCATTGCCCAATGGGCTACTGGACCAATTGGCCATGGGTCATAGAAGGATGTTATGTATTGGTTCAGCACTGGACTTCTACTCACCAGAGCTGACGTGGCTGAGTGCACCGCTGAGTGCCCATACCTGCTAGCAACAGAAATGATCCGTGTGTCTTTGATAAGGCACCCTCCCCCCAGGTGATCAGCCAGCTAGCTGGTGGCAGGTTTATTACATTGGACCTCTTCTATCATGGAAAAGCGGCATTTGTTCTTACTGGAATAGACACTTACCATCGACATGAATTTGCCTTCCCTGCATGCATTGCTTCGTGTCTAAACTAACAGCAGTGACTTACGGAATGCTTTTTCTGCCACTGTTGTATTCCGTGCAGCCTGATTCTGATGGAGGAACTAAGTTCACAGCACATGGTGTGAAGCCACGAGCCCCTAGTCATGCAATTCACTGGTGGTATCATGCTCCCCACTGTTCCAAGTCCGCTGGCTGATGCAACGTTGGAATGTCCTTTTGAAGACTCTGCTAATGGTGCCAGGTAGATGGCAATACCCTGTAGGAGTGGGGCAAGGTTCTCCAGGAGGCTGTATACCTGAATCAGCATCCAACACACGGGGCTATTTTTCCCATGGGCAGGAATCACGGGTCCAGGAATCGAGGGATGGAAACTGGCAGTGGCACCACTCACTATTAACCCCTAGTGATGCACTAGCACAATTTCTATTTCCTGCCCCCTGTGGCTTTATGCCTTGCTTGCCTAGAGGTCTTAGTTTCAATGGGAAGAAAAATGACAATGATTCCGTTGAACTGTAAGTTAAGAATGCTGCCCACCGCTTTGGTGCTAATACTTTCACGTAACCTGCCTTCCAGAGACGCTTCCCAGGGAAAGAACAGATGATGGCTAAGTTCATGTGTCAACTTGGCTAGGACAGAGTATTCACATATTTGGTCAAATACTAGAGGGGATATTGCTGGGAAGCTAATCTCTAGATAAGGTTAACATTTAAACCAGTAGACTACGAGTAATTCACATCACCTTCTATAAGGGGGCCGGGACTCATTCAGTCAGACGAAGACCATAAAAGAAAACAGGGCTGAAGTCACCCAAGGAAGAGAGAATTCTGCCTTCATACTGTCTTTGGATTTGGGCTGTAATATCAGCTCACATAGTAAGTTTTCCAGCCACTGTGTTGTTATCCACTTCTGGAGTCCCCAAATCCTTTTCCTTTCCTTTAATATTATTCAGAATTTTCTCTTTTTCCTTTCCCAAGTTTTTACAAAATTCCAGTGAGTTTACATACAGTGTAATATTAGTTTCAGGTGTAGGATTTAGTGATTCATCACTTACATACAAAGCCCAGTGCTCATCCTACATCCCCTCCTAAATCCCCATCCCCTATTTAACAGATTTCCCCCACCCACCTCCCCTCCAGTAACCCTCAATCTGTTCTGTATAATTAAGAGTCTGTGTCTTGGTTTGTCTTTCTTTCCCCTGTCCCATGTTCATCTCTTTTGTTCCTTATATTCCATACATGAGTGAAAGCACATGGTTTTTTTCTTTCTCTGACCGGCTTATTTGGCCTAGCTCCATCCACGCCATCGCAAATGGCAAGATTTCGTTCTTTCAGAGTTTTCATTTGGTTGCCTCTTGCATTAATCTCAAACTCCACAGGCTTGCTTCGTAGAGAAGACCAAGTAGAAATGAGTCTCTGTCATTTTGTCCAGACCAAAACTCGTATCTTGTTTTGTACAGAGTGCCACTTCTTTCATAAATTTTGGCACATCCCCGAAACAAAAGCTTATGTCTAATTCTTATTTCCTCAATGTGCTGAATAATGAAAGTCGGATTAGTACTTTCAAAAGTGAGAACTTACCCATATCACCCAATTTAACACACACCTATACTTCATCAATATGGAACCAACGGCTATTAAACCTCTAGTACTCTCTGAGTCATGCAAGAGACTGTATAATATGAAATTTATCGAGTGCCAGGGTTTTCCATGCTATAGTCCACATCACATTGATTTTTCATGTTATTTTTGAATAGGCATAGTGTGTGATCAAAACTGCTATTCCTTAATATACAGAAATCTTATTGTTCCACTGAGTATAAATATTAGTAGAAACGTACGGTCCATATGTTAAATGGATGGGTTTCAGTAAAAGAAAAATGTTGCCTCTACTTTTAGCAATGGTACTTCCTAGGAACAACTGCGTATGATTCTCATCCTGAAAGATGAAAAATTTCAACAGAAAACTAAACTATCTTTAAATGATTCAAATGGACATTTTCAAATGGTGAAAACCCAGCCTTTAAAACTAAGAATCCACTATATCGGGTTAGCAGAAGATTCCATACAAGCAAGGTCAGGACCAAGGCAGACCACAGGATTAGGGAGCTGAAAATATCAACATGAAGCTAGAGAGAAAAAAAGGTAAGGATTCAGGTCCAACACAGGTGTAAGTGAAGACAGGCAAGGAGAGAAAAAACAGGGAAGAAGCAGTGTGTGAACAAACAATAGCCCAGATTTTCTACAACTGATGAAAGGCATCCGTACATATCACAAGCTCTGTAGACCCTCCAGAAATAATGACAAAGATAGTCACCCCCACAGCATCAAATTTAAAGAGTGCTGATAACCAAACAGAAATTCATAAAAGTAAGCAGGTAAAAAAGTATACTTTACCTTTAAAGGTGAGCGATATCATAGAATAATGAAACCTAGGAGAAAATGAAATGGTAGCTTTCACAGTCTAGGAAACCAAGTGTCAATGTAGGATTCTATAAGCAATAAAAATATTCTTTAAGAAGACGAATTGTAAGTGTTCTCTCTCCCTCACAAACACACACACACTGATGAAATTCATCACCAGCAAGTGTGCACTAAGAGAAATAATATTAAAAGTTCTCCAGGCAGAAAAAATAGAACTCCAAAGTGAAACAGTATTATAGGAAATAAGGAGGAGCAAAGAAAGGTCATTATGTGAGTAAATATAAGAGAATATTGACTGCATCATCATTGTAGAAACAAAAAAATCATATTTTATGGCGTTTCAAGTATATGTAAAATTAACGTAATGTAAATATAAGGTAGAAGTTCAAGGGGAGAAATGAAGTTAAAGCATTCCACAAATCCTGCAGTATAAGGGAAGTAATAGAATTCATACTTTGCATTCGCTGTTAGTAATTATCAACACTGTATCAACTCAGGGCTGCATAGTGGAAGCTGTGTGATAGTCAATAAAAGAGAAAGGAAATACAGACTTAACAACCTCACAGAGAAAAGTGGAATCACAAAAAATATTGGAACGTTCTCATAAAGAGAAAAGGGGCCATAAGAAGTATGAATCAAAAGACGGTAACAAGTATTGTACTCCATGTCACCGTGAGGTTGAATCTAATATTATTGATTTATTTAAATTCAAGTGCTTAACGGATAGTGTAGTATTAGTTTCAGAGTAGTTTCACTTTAGTGATTCACCAGTTACATATAAACCTCAGTCAGTGTTCATTACATCCAGTGCCTCCTTACTGGACATCTCCCAGATAGCCCATCCCCCACCCACTGCCCCTCCAGGAACCCTCAGTGTGTTTCCCATAGTTAACTGTCTTTTATGGTTTCTCTCCCTTTCTGATGTTGTCTTATTTTACTTGACCCTCACTTCCCGTATGGGGATCTACTTATTTTGATACCACATATGAAAATAATTTTAAACGGGTCAGGGTTAAAATTATAAGTGTGTAAATAGAACACACAAATGAATAAATATATGCATCCACACGGTCCCCTCTTTTACTTTGTTTTTTTTTAAAGTTCGCTCCATGCCCACTGTGGAGCCCGACACGGGGCTTGAACTCACGACACTGAGATCAAGACCTGAGCTGAGATCAAGAGTCAGGGGCTTAACTGACTGGGCCACACTGGCACCCCCTCCTAGTGCCCTGTTCTTGAAATGTGCATACTGCTTTCCTTTCCCGTTCTTCGAATATACCCTAAGGATACCGTCTTGACATAGAATTGTGGTGATAAGACTCTTTGGATGAAAGACCTCAATGTGAGACAGGAATCCATCAAAATCCTAGAGGAGAACATGGGCAGTAACCTCTTTGACATCGGCCACAGCAACTTCTTTCGAGATACATCTCCAAAAGCTAGTGAAACAAAAGCAAAAATGAACTTTTGGGACTTCATCAAGATCAAAAGCTTCTGCACAGCAAAGGAAACAGTCAACAAAACAAAGAGGCAACCCACAGAATGGGAGAAGATATTTGCAAAGGACACTGGAGATAAAGGGCTGGTATCCAAGATCTAAAAAGAACTTCCCAAACTCAACAACGAAAAAAGAAATAATCAAGTCAAAAAATGGGCAGAAGACATGAAAAGACACTTCTCCGAAGAAGACATAGAAATGACTAACAGACACGTGAAAAAATGTGCATCATCATTAGCCATCAGGGAAATTCAAATCAAAACCACATTGAAATACCACCTTACACCAGTTAGGATGGCAAAAATGGACAGGGCGAGAAACAACAAATGTTGGAGAGGTTGTGGAGAAAGGGGAACCCTCTTACACTGTTGGTGGGAATGCAAGTTGGTACAGCCACTTTGGAAAAGAGTGTGGAGGTGCCTCAAAAAGTTAAAAACAGAGTTACCCTATGACCCAGCAATTGCACTCCTGGGTATTGACCCTAAAGACACAGATGTAGTGAAAAGAAGGGCCATACGCACCCCAATGTTCATAGCAGCAATGTCCGCAATAGCCAAACTGGGGAAAGAGCCGAGATGCCCTTCAACAGATGAATGGATAAAGAAGAAGTGGTCCATATAGACAATGGAATATTGCTCAGCCATCAGAAAGGTGAATACCCAACTTTTACATCAACATGGATGGGACTGGCGGAGATGATGCTACGTGAAATAACTCCAGCCGAGAAAGTCAATTATCACAGGGTTTCACTTATTTGTGGAACATAAGGAATAGCATGGAGGACCTTAGGAGAACGAAGGGAAAAATGAAGGCGGGGGAGGGAATCAGAGGGAAAGATGAACCATGAGGGACTATGGAGTCTGAGAAACAAACAGGGATTCGGAGGAGAGGGGAGAGGGGGGATGGGTTAGCCCGGTGATGGCTATTAAGGAGGGCACGTGCTGCATGGAGCACTGGGTGTTATACGAAAACAATGGATCATGGATCACCACCTCAGAAACTAATCACGTATGTTGCGGCAACTAACAGAACATAATACAATTTTTTTAAAAAGAGTCTTTGGAAGCTGTATATGGCTGAACTCACTTAAATCCTCTGTATAAACTGTTTTTAATCTGATGTTAATTACCATACATTCTCACATCATTAGTTTTTGAGGAAGTGTTCCCTGATTCATTGTTTGCATACAACACCCAGTGCTCCATGCAGTACATGCCCTCTTTAATACCCATCACCGGGCTAACCCAGTCCCCACACCCCTCCCCTCTAGAACCCTCAGTTTGTTTCTCAGAGTCCATAGTCTCTCTGTACAAACTTTAAAGAATTGATGGACTGGCGTGGATATCTCCTAGTCTTTTGGACGCGGTAAAAAAGAATCGTAAATAAATTTCCTTGCTTCTTAACCTGCAACCCACCAATCTGAGGTGATCCACCTCTTTCTTGGGTTTATTCCTGCCCTCCTCTTATGGGGGGGTGGTGGTGCTAGGTTCAGATTACACACAGGAGGTTCCTCGAATAAGGAAGCAACACAATGGCATGAAACACAATGATGACAGAATACACACTTTGGTTAATGTGTACTAGTAATGTAAACTAGTATTTGACAAAATTACTCACTCGAATAAGCCTTAACAGGCTTCAAAGGAAGTAAGAATCGGTTGCCTGACAAGAGGAAAGTTAATGTCGGATTCAACATTAAAAAGAACGGAAAAATCTCGGACCAAGCCATACTCTGGTAGGTAACTTATGCTGAAAGAAATCATACTGTAAACTAGAAAATAGCTTTAATCCAATATTAATGAAGGTGGCCCACAACTTGTACTGAATGCAGATGAAGTCATGCTTGAGGATAAGGTATAGTCTAAAGTGCATAAACAAGAGAAGAAAGGGTGGATAAGAATTACTTCAAACTCTACGCCAACAAACCAAAAAAAAAAAAGGAAGAAGCTATTAAAAAAAGGATCCAATGATCAGTGCCTGGATAGCTCAGCTGGATATGCATGTGACTCATAGTTTTGGCACAGTTGATTGAGATCAAGCCAAGCGACAGGCTCCACGCTCAGCATAGAGTCTGCATGAGATCTTCTCCCTCTCCCTCTGCCCCTTGCCCCACTTGGGCAAGCTCGCTCTCTCGATCTTTCTCTCTAAAATAAACTAAAAAAATTTTTGAAAAAGAATATCCGTGGTGCGGGGGTGGCTCAGTTGGTTAAGTGTGTGCCTTTGGCTCAGGTCATGGTCCCAGGGTGCTGGGATCGAACCCCACATCGGGCTCCGTGCTTGGCGGGAGGCCTGCTTCTCCCTCTCTCACTCCCCCTTCTTGTGATCCTGCTCTTGCTATCTCTCTCTCTGTTCTGTCAAATAAATAAATAAAATCTTAAAGAAAAACAGCCAATGGGAAAAAGATAGTCTCTTCAACAAATGGTGTTGGGAAACCTGGACAGCAACATGCAAAGGGATGAAACTGGACCATTTTTTTCACTATATACAAAAACAAATTCCCAATAGACTAAAAACCTAAATGTGAGACATGAAGCTATTAAAATCCTACGGGAGAATACAGGCAGTAACCTCTTTGACATTAATCATACAATTTTTCTACATATGTCTCCCAAAGCAATGGAAACCAAAGCAAAAATAAAGTATTTGGACTTCAACAAAATGAAAAGCTCCTCCACAGCAAAGGAAGTAATCAAGAAAACTAGAAGGCAACCTATGGATAGGGAAAAGATATTTGCAAATGACAGACCTGATAAAGGGTTAGTATCCCAAATATATAAAGCTCTTATGATACAGAATCCCCCAAACACAAATAATCCAGTCAAGAAATAGGCAGAAGGAAACAGACGTTTCTCCAAAGAACACATACACAAATGGCCAACAGACACGTGAAAAAATGCTCCACATCCCTCGCTATCAGGGAAATACAATTCAAAAGCACAATGAGATACCTCCTCACACTCGTCAGAATGGCTAAATTTAACAAGTCAGGAAGTGACAGATGTTGGTGAGGATGGGCAGATGGGGGAACCCTCTTACACTGCTAGTGGGAATGCAAGCTGGTACAGCCACTCTGGAAAACAGTAGGGAGGCTCCTCACAAAGTTAAAAATAGATCTACCCTACGATCCAGCAATTCCACTACTAGGTAATTACCCAAAGGATACACCCGTAGTGATCTGAAGGGCCACCTGCACCACAATGTTTATAGGAGGAAAGGCCACAGTAGCCAAAATACTGAGAGAGCCCAGATGTCCATCAATGGATGAATGCATAAACAAGTGTGGTGTATATATATATATATATACAATGGAATATTACTCAGCCATCAATACACTGACATCTTACCATTTGCCGCAACATGGATGGAACTAGAGGGTATTATGCTAGACGAAACAAGGCCTTCAGGGAAAGACTATTATCATATGATTTCACTCCTATGTGGAAATTGAGAAACAAAGCAGAGGATCATAGGGGAAGGGAGGGACAAGTAAAATAAGAGGAAATCAGAGAGAGGGACAAACCATACAAGACTCTTGACTATAGGAACAGGGTTACAGGAGGGGATGTGTGGGGGGAATGGGATATCTGGGTGAGGGGCGTCAAGGAGGACACTTGCTGTAAAGAGCACTGGGTTTTCTATGCAACAGATGAATCGCTAAATTCTACCTCTGAAAGTACTACTACACTACATGTTCATTAATGAAATTTAAATAAAAAAATACTAGACGTCCCAGGCTCAGCAATCAGATAACAAAAAGAAACAAGGGCATCCACACCGGCAAGGAAGAAGTCCAACTTTCAGTATTTGCAGAAGGCAATGATCCTCTATGTGGAAACCGCAAAAGACTCCACCAAAATATTGCTAGAACTGTTACACGCATTCAGTAAACGCACAGGACACAAAGTCAAGGTACAGAAATCCGTTTCATTTCTATACACCAACAATGAAGCAACACAAATAGAAACTGAGGAGTCAATCCCATTTACAATTGCAAAAACCACATAATACCTAGTTATAAACCTTACCAGAGAGGTGAAAGCCCTGTACCCTGACAACTATAGAACACTGGTGAAAGAAACTGAAGATGACACAAAGAAATGGACAACTATGCCATGCACATGGATTAGAAGAATAAATATTGCTAGAATGTCTATACTACCCAAAGCAATCTACACATTTAATGGCATCCCTATCAAAATACCACGAGCATTTGCCACAGAGCAAGAACAAATAATCCTAAAATTGGTATGTATCCACCAAAGACCCAGAAGAGCCAAAGCAACCTTGAATAAGAAAAGCAAAGCTGGAGGTATCACAATTCTGGACTTCATGTTATATTACAAAGGTGTAGTGATCAGAACAAGATGGCACAGCCACAAAAACAGCCACATCGATCAGGGGAACAGAATAGAAAACCGAGAAAGGAACCCACCCCTATATGGTCAACTCCTGTTTGACAAGGCAGGAAAGACCATCCAAGGGCAAAAGACAGTCTCTCTGAGAAAGGGTGTTGGGGAAGCTGGACAGCAACACGCAAAAGAATGAAATTGGACCGCTTTGTTACACCATACACAAAAATAAATCAAAATGGATCAAAGACCTAAATGTGAGTCCTGAAGCCATCAGAATCCTAGAGTAGAACACAACCTCCTTGACAGCAGCCCTAGCACGTTCTTTCTAGATATGTCTCCTGAGGCAAGGGAAACAAAAGCAAAAATAAACGACTGGGACTTCATCAATTAACAAGCTTCTACTCGGCTAAGGAAACAAACAACACAAAGAAAAGGCAACCTGTGGGATGGGAGAAGATATTTGCAAATGACACATTTGATAAACGGCTACTATCCAAAACATATAAAGTGCCTATAAAACTCGACACCCTCCAAATGAAGAATGCAGTTAAAAAATAGGCAGAAGGTAAGGATGGACATTTTTCCAAAGCAGACATCCAGACGGCCAACAGACACGTGAAAATATGCTCAACATCACTGATCGTCGGGGAAAAGCCAATGAAAAACTACAATGAGATATCACACCTATCGCAATGGCTTATGTCCCTGCCTTTAAAAGTGTTTTAAATGATTTCATTTAGTTATTTGTCAGAGAGAGAGAGAGCACAAGCAGGCGAACTGGCAGGCAGAGGGAAAAGCAGGCTCCACGCTGAGCAAGGGGCCTGATGCTGAGCAAGGAGCCCGATGCTGAGCAAGGAGCCCTGTGCCGAGCTAGGAGCCTGACGCGCGACTCTTTCCCAGGACCCTGGGATCATGACCTGAGCCAAAGGCACCGGCTTAACCAGCTGAGCCACCCAGGGATCCCACCTTTAAAAGCTATTCAAGAAAGTTCAGAAATTTTACAGGAGATCTCTGTTGTTTTTGTTTCTGTTTTGCCATGGAGCTTGTGACATGAGTTACACTTCTCTCTATAAACTGCGCCAATTTGCTTTAGGGTTAGAGTTATATTTTTCTATAGCACTGTAAATTCAGTGTGCTAGTATATTAAGAATTGAAATGTTTGTATTACCTGTCCCCCATACTTAAATTTAAATCTTTCTTTCCAAATCAGTGATTTCATCTGAAAAACCGTGTGACGTCTGTGTGCCACAGTTTGGAAAACCTTTCCTTCAAAAGAAGGATAAAACCCCTCAAGTCAAAAAAAACAAAAAACAAAAAACAAAAAACAAAACACAAAACCTTCACCTCGAAAAATAAGGAGAAATTACTATAAACTTTTATGTAAACATCAGATTACCAGTATCATCATCATGTACCTTTCAGTTTTCCTGGCCAACATTTTCAGGAGTATTTCCTTTGAGAAAGAGCAAGGACATCTAAATTGGAACTAAATCCCAAAATCTACTGCTTATTAGAGTGAGACGTAAGTTTGGGGTACACTGTGACCCACCTTTTTGTGAAGATTAAATGAGGTTATAAATGTATGGAACCCAGGAGAAAGAAGTGGCTAACATTAAATAAGACTTTTAATACTAACTCTTGTTTTTTAAAAAGCCCAATAAATGGACCTATGGTCGTCACGGGAGAGAAGTCGAGGTTGGCCAGCTATTCACAATCAGACAGCACAGATCAAAATTATGTAGTTAACAGAGCCATGACCTTTAGCTTTCTGGGTATAGAAGATTCGTAAGAGTATAGAAACTGGAGCAGGTAGCTTTTGGAGTGACAGCATCATTAGAGGTGTCTTGCAGGGAAGATGGGCCCCTCACAAAATTTCAAAGGATGGGAACCTGGAGGTGTCCCTTCAGTCACCTGCCATTTAGGGAGGGTCCGACTGCAAAAGAGAGATGCGATCCAGACACAGCTGAACACGGGCAAGTCTAGTCCTACGTTACTCCCAGCCTTCCAGAGTCTTCAGTTCCAGAGAAGCGGAAAAGAGGTTTTACATACCAACTCATTTTATGAAGCTAGTATGGCCTTGATACCAATATCCAAGACAGTATATAAAAGTGTCTGCTAATGACACTCATGAGGATAGCCGTAAAACTTCTAAACAAATTATTAAGAAGTAGAGTATTCAGAAAGATAATATATCATGACCCTGCCCTCCCGGTAATGTATGGTTGGTTTAAACATAGGACAATATGTAAGTAATTCATCACATTCACAGATTAATGAAGGGAAATCCTACACTCATCTGAATAAACGTACTGCAAGTGTTTACTGGAAGTCAACATATTTTCAATAGAAATATTCATGGTAAACGAGAGTAAGAATGGAACTTCCTTTCCTTCACAGTAAATAGACAAAATGTTAAATATTATCTAATTTATCAGGAATAAGACAAGGCTGTCCATCGTGGCCAGTTCTTTCAACATTGTACTGGGTGGGTCTGTCCAATGTTGTCAAACGATCAGAAAAGGGGATAGGTTTAAAATGGCAGAAACAAACTGTCGGTGTTCAAAGATGATATCATTGTGTCTGTTGAAACTCAAAACGGAGGTCGATGTACACTTATTAAAGCATACGTAGCACGGTTGCTGGACAGAAATTCAATGTACAGATATATCTGTGTATATCAGCTCAATCGGACTATAACATTTCAAAAAGTGACCTAATTTTGATAGCATCGACTACTCAGAATAAGTTTTCCTTTAAAGGTTTATTAATTTAAGAGAGAGAGAGAGAGAGAGAGAGGGAGGGAGGGAGGGACAGAGGGAGGGAGGGAGGGAACAGGAGCAGAGGGACAGAATCGTTCAAGCTGACTTCCCGAGGAGCATCGAGCCAGACTCGGGGTCCATCCCATGACCAACGAATTATGACCTGAGCTGAAACCAAGAGTCAGCTGCTTAAGGGACTGAGACCCAGGCACCCCCTACTTGGGATAAGTTTAACACAGATTTCAAAAGATTCTTTGTGGAACGTCTGTAACACTTTATTGAGAGAACTACAACAGTGAAGTACCCCACATAAGAGTAGTCTGCATGTTTCAGCTTGTCCTTGTTTCAATCTGGAGTAGTCCTTCACCTGTAAGGTAGATGTAACAGTTAGAAATACTACTCAGCAGAATCGTATGTCGACTAAATTCATGGTACAGGAAGGACATTATAGTTTTCATTGTATAAGATAGAATTCCAAGCGTATATTTTACCAATATTTTTTGAACACACCCCACTTTCTATTGGTACAACAATACAAAAAGACAGTTCAGGTTCACAACACACAAAATGAAATGAGCCTATTAAAAGGTAGTTTTAAATGGAGAGCAAAAGGCGAATGCAGGTTTACAAAAACTCCAAACAACATGCAAAGAGCTGAAAAACAAAAATGTACACGTAAGTATCACTTAAAGGCCTCAACTTGAAATAATATTGTGAATATATGATGCCGAAGGAATAATGCCAAGTTGGTTACTGCGTAAGTGATGGGAGTAGAGCAATGAGGACCACATGTAAGTTATTCTTTGTTCTGGTTAAGCGGAAAGCTGTTTTTGTCAGCTAGTGTTTCCCTTACGTCATTGATTCAGTAGGGTAACCGTTTGCCTTAACGGTGCTGGCCTTAACGGCGTTCCAGTCTCTCGAACAGATTATATGGTCACACACTTCACACCTGTCAAATGGGTAAAATTAACAAAGCAGGAAACGAGCTATGTAGGTGAGGATGTGGAGAAAGGGGAACCCTCTTACGCTGTTGGTGGGAATGCAAACTGGGACAGTCGCTGTGGAAAACAGTATAGACGTTCCTAGAAAAGTTAAAAATAGAACTACCTAGTGACCCAGCATTTACACTATGAGGTTTTTACCCGAGGGACACAAAATTACAGACTCAAAGTGTACAAACACCCCAATGTTTAGAGCAGCAGTTTCAACAATAGCCAAACTATGGAAAGAGCCCAAATGTCCACCGATCGATGAACGGATAGAGAAGACGTGTGTGTGTGTGTGTGTGTGTGTGTGTGTGTGTGTGTGTGCGCGTGTGTGTGCAGTAGAATATGACTCAGCCATGAAAATGAATGAAATCTTGCCATTTGCAATGATGTGGAAGTCCTCGAGTATATCATGCTAACGAAAAAAGTCAGTCAGAGAAAAACAAATAACATGATTTCACTCATAGGTAGAATTTAAGGAACAAAACAGATGAACATATGGGACAGAAAAAAAGAGAGAGGGAAGCCGACCGTGAGACTCTTAACTATGGAGAGGAAACTGAGTGTTGATGGAGGAAGATGGGTTGGGGATGGGCTAAATGGGTGATGGGTGTTAAGGAGGGTACCGGATGTGATGAGCACTGGGTATTATAGGTAAGGGATGAATCCCTAAATTCTACTCCTGAAACCAGTATTTCACTATGCGTTAACTACATAGAAATTAAACAAACATTTGAAACCAAAAACGGGAATAGGGGTCCAGATCGCCATAGAGAAACACAAACAGCAACCATTGTGTTTTGTTGCTCCCGGTGGCAGCCAAATTTCAATTCACATGTTAAAATTTGACCAAAGATGTTATCTGATAAAAAAAATCATGCAAAATACAACATCTTGGTATTCTATGTAACCAACAGAACCCCAGAATACAAATATCAGCATTAAAAATGATTGTAATATATCAGAATTCAACTCAATATATATTATGAGTAAAGATGGGTTCAGAAGTTAAGGGACTGTCAGAAAATCATACACGTTATATTACAGCCGCGGGTAGAACCTACCTCAGTGCCTCAGCATATTTCATACAAACTGATATTCAATCCAAATGAATTCTGTGTTTGATAAAAGCAGAACTTACAGAAGGATCTGAATATTATTAGCAGTTCGTTGAAGTATTTATACTCAAAAAAAGAAAATGGTTTCATATTGTATGATTTAATAAGGCTTTGACCCAATTTGTTTCTATCTCTACTTGTGTATAAGTCAGGCCGGCAGGATGTTTGATCTACTTGGGAAAGTAATCTTCATATGCAACCCCTGTTAGAAATGTATCATTAAAGTTGTATCTGCATACGTAAAGATATAATATTCGGGGAAAGACCCTCATACTTTGCACTGTCAATGGATAACATACCTGCTTCCGGCATTTTAATGGGCTCTAAGAAGGGTAGACTTGGCCCCTTGCATCAGGGTCATCTTCAGTTATACCCCCAGCCTTTGCCTGAGGCAGCTCCTGGAGATCAGCTTCCAGGTCCCGTCCTTAAAACACAAAGGTAATCGATTTAAGCAGTAAATATGAAATATAAACCAATAAAAGCCTATAGGCTAGGGTGATAAAAAAATGTGATGGGAAAATGCATTTCACACCCTTGTTTTCCTGTAGTACGATTTGCTTTATTTCAAGGGACATTCGAAAGATAAAGCCCACTGCACTTCATTTCCTTTCTATTACCATAGTGTTCTTAGAATAGAGAGCATCAGCTACATGTGGGAAATCAAGTCTACACCACGCATAAGATTTTATTTAAAAAGTACAACGTAGTTTTCCGAAGGATAAGCTGAGTGTATTCGTGGGCCTCTAACAAATCCTATACTAGTGACATCCATGCCGTAGTAGGGCAATCTGCAGGGTATTTTGTCCAATTTTACCCGTTCGATTTAAGTGCAAATTCCCTCTATGTATAAGTTAGGATAAAGCAGTCATGTATAGAGCAAAGTTCCAAAAGTAACGGCAAAACAGTAGTGATTAACAGCCCCACTTCTGTCTGGCAGTGAGACAGTAGGGACAAGTAGGGTGGAAAGAAATTAATGAACTTTGTCGTCAGTCGTATTGTGGAAACCTCTTAACAGCGAATTCCTAACACACTCCATGGCCTGAACGGTGTCCATAATTCACTACAAGTACTTGATGAAGATGTTCCATTTGGAAGACATTCATTTCTTGTTTCATGATCGTTTTAAGATCCTTTTGATTTTCCTAATCGTAAAAGTACTTCAACACCTTTTAAGGCCACGTAAAAATCATATTAACGTAGTGACCCTAATGCCAGTTTCCTGAATGATTAATCAGACAGTGGCTATCATTCACTGAGCTCTTTTCTGGAGTCTCTCTCCTGCTCCACTGAACTGGACTGATTCCTGTGCCACTAATAAGCTACTTTACAGGACAGACACATTTGACTACTAAGCATTCGATACAAAACCATTCACTTGTTTGTAAAACAACACAGATGGTAGGAAGAACACAGACCTCTTTAAAATTGCTTATTTTAAGTAATCTCTACACTCAGTATGGGCCTTGAACTCTCGACCCCGACACCGAGAGTCACATGCTCTACCGACTGAGCCTGCCAGCTTCCCCAAGAACGCAAACTTTGTACTGAACTACGAGGTGTATCTCCATGTGTCAAGCAGTCTTTGGCAAGCCACAATCCCTGAGCCTTAGTTTTCTCATTTATAAAATGGGGCTCCCATCCGTATGCAAACTGGCTTTATTCCACACGTTACAGGATACGTTGACGTGCCACTCTGCCTATCCTGTTGACTAGTGCTTACGCTTTTGATGAAATGAGTGAAAAGGACACACAAAAATATTCTAAGAAGAACAAATTAAACTAGGGAAGCGATGTATAGTTTTGTAGTTAAACATTTTCCTCTAATTTAGAGAGGACAGCATTTTCAAGCACACCGATTAATTCTCGAGGAAAAAGGGAAATTGGTTACGGTGAAGGACTACAGGAAGCTGCACACTATACACTCTTCACATCTTCAACCCGTTTTCGGGAAATGACTGAGAGTCTCTTCCAATGTTTTCTTTCCTCCTGCAATGGTTTGTCATAACGCATGATGCCCACATACACCCCCTGCCCCCACAGTCATTCTCCTTCCCTTTCCCTTCACCTTGAGCCACAGGTCCTGCTTCAACTTCCTTCCCTTGATCAGGCAGAATATCCTGACTCTCAGGTGGTGCCTCCCTTTTTTTCGGTTGCTCATCACTGGGTTGCTGCTCCTAAGGGTGTGTGTGTGGGTGTGTGTATGTGGGCAAATAAAAAGTTGGGTTGTTAATACATGCTAACAGTATAAATATACATTATACATTTTGATATCAAATAAGGAATAAGCATAAAGACACTCCCACATCATGATTCTATGCACTTATTCTTAAAAGTGACTCTTCCCACACAGCGGCTACTCCAACAAAGGTAACCACAAGCACTTTGGAGGCTACTGTAAACTATGCTGGGATGGATATGCACAATCTGTCGTTAATAAGCATGACAAAGGAGCCATAGGGTGTATTTGCATGGGCAACAGAAATATGGAAGCCTTCTGGTTCAATGTTTCCCTCCCTTTATCAGCAGAGAAGATTTTATCACTGTATTTGTATGCCTGCAGCTCAACAAAATTTTCAGAGCAATAAATGGAAGGTAATCGAAAACAGCCAACACGGAAGTACTCACACCCACCTGCTCTTTAGACCCTGGATTATCTTTTCTTTCTTTGATTCTGGTTCTGGATCTGGATCTGACTTGGCCACTCATAGTCCACACTGAAAGGAGAACACTGGTATTTCGAAAATGTACTCTAAAGGAGAGGCATACCACGTCCAACCAAGGCCAAAGGCTTAATTTTTTTTTTTTACTTTGAAAACACTCTGAGAGCCAACCTAGCATCAGTAGAGTGTACAAGCTGTGGTCACACCAAAGACACGGGCTGCAAGATCATTTACATCAGCCAGGCTGGCCGTGAAATCGCCTTATGGACAGGCTAAAAGACGAGGCTTAGCCTCACGCCTGCATTCCCCACTATAAAGGCATTTGAGAAAACAGTGCTGGACATTCAAACCTGAGTCACTACTGCTTTGGTCACATTCCCATTTACTAGGCTCATTTTACCGCCTTAAATAACGTTTGGCTGGAACGCAGGGAAAGAAAGAATCCTCTGCATACGGCCTCGGGCTCTGTTCGCACTCCAAGGGTTCAGGCGTGTAGTCGCGAACCAGACCCACGGGCCGGCTCCTCCCTCGACCTCTGCACGGTGCACGGCTAATCTCGCGGACCCAGTCACAAGCCCCTAGCGTTCCCCGCTACCTGGGCTTTTCTATACCGCCTGGTCGGCTCCCTGCCCCGGGTCCCACAGAGGATCCTGGACTCTGTGCTCTGCTGGCAGCTGTAGGTGCTCCAGGACTCCGAGATCTCCACTAACCGCCCCGCCCCGCCCGCGCCGGGCCTCGGCCCGTCTTCCCCTCCGCTCCTCGACCCACCATCCTCACTTGCCCTGGCCCCACCACGAGGACGAGCGCCATGGCGGCCGCGACGCCTGTGAGGAGAAGGGCGCTAGCTCCTCGCCACTTCCACCTAGGATGCCACAGATCTACCGTCCCCACCTGCCCGCGGCCCACTGGCTCCCTCCCCATCCTCGCTCACACTTAAACTCCTGGAAGGACTGATCTGGGGACCTACCAGTTGAATTGGGCTAGCGAGAAAGCTCACGGCACAGAGAACACGGCGCCTCGACGGATCTCGCCCCAGCTCACAGAGCGCGGACAGCAATGCACACGCCCAGTAACAGTCGCTCACAGCAAGGCGCATGCGCACTGTTCGCTCACAGCAAGGAGCATGCGCACAGCCTTGGCTGCGGGCAGGGTGGGTTGAGGTTTTCCCGCCTGTGCTGCTGCAGAGACTCGCTGCTGCAGAGACTCGCAGCTGCGCGGGTCAGCCGAGGAGAAGGAAAGGGGCTTGAGCGTTCTGTTTTGCACACCACCCAATCTCTCCTAGGCAGCCAGATACTTTGGGGACAGAGAGCCCCAGCTTACCCTTAGCGGACAAGGTGTCTCAGAAAAACCAATGACACGTTAACGCCTGGGTGGCTCCGTCGTCTAAGCATCTGCTTTAGAATCAGGTCATGATCCCGGGGTCCTGAGATCCAGTCCAGCATCGGGCTCCTCCCTCAGCGGGAGCCTGCTTCTTCCTCTGCCCGCTGCGCCCCCTGCTTTTGCTCTCTCTCTATGACAAATTAATAAATGAAATCTTTAAAAAAGAAGAAGAAACACCGCTGAGACAGAAATAGATATGAAGCATTTTAATCCGAGTTTGATACTTCCTTTGTTTAGTCATTTCCTCGTTTGCTTTTGGGTGATGTGTCATTCTTGAATGAACTGGCTCACCTCTGTGTGATAAATACATTAACATCTGTTCTCTTTACGTTTTTCTTGGCGCTACCACACGTTGAATACTCTGCACTCGTAGCTCCTTCCTCTGTAACTGCGTTCATTCAGTCGGTGTATGCTTTCAGAAATATCCACAGATACTGGTCCTGGGATTTAGGCTCCGTCCATGCTCACATGGCATGCAGCAGTAGTGTCTATGTTCCTCAAATTCTGTACTTCCCAATAAACCGCCAGGCCACTTCTAAGCAAAGCTGACTTTATCCCATAAAGGGAGAGCACTACCTGGACAGACTCTTAATAGAGTCTTGGAGGTGGCAGGGCAGGAGAGGTATTTATTCAGATTTTGAAGTCCGCTATAGAGCAGATCTTTCAATGTTGGAGGACGGTGTGATTTAGATTGGGTGAGAATCGTGATAGAATGGCTTAGGTTTGGATGACACAAGGGAAACAATTTTTAAAGATTTTTATTTATTTATTTGAGAGAGAGAGAGAACACAAGCAGGGGGAGAGGCAGAGGGAGAGGGTGAAGCAGACGCCCCACTGAGCTGGGAGCCCGACCTCGGGCTGGATCCCAGGACCTGGAGATCCTGACCTGAGCGGAAGGCAGACGCTTAACCATCTGAGCCACCCAGGTGGCCCACGAGGCAAGAATTTTAAGACCAAAAGCTCAAAGTTTCTTGTGGTTGAAAAATGTCCTTTCACACTTTTTATCGACGCGTTCATGGGTTTTTCAGGTAGTTCCCAGAACGAAGAAGAACGTTATTTGCGACTCTTGTGTTCCCAAGTGAGGCCTTGCTGGATTAGTAAGTTTACGTTGATGCAGAGAGCAAAGTGGAGTCTGTCATGTCAAGCAGGGGCCTGTGTCAAGCAATGACCCAAGTAGGTAACGGTACTGCTGCTAGGAGGGATGGCCGGGACCAGCATCAGCCGACGCCCCAGCACTGATAACAAGCAGAACCAGAGGAGGTCTGCAGGGGCAGACCTTTAGATCCCGACTAAATCCCTTTAGAAAGGGGAAGAATTTTGCAGCAAACCGCCAGACTCTTCAGACATGACCCCTCTATGACTGACCGCTGAGAAAAGGCAACTGCCTCCGATAGCTGCGCCCGACGGATCTCTGAACAGAACTGAGATCCTTCACCGCTTGAACGTAATAAGCGGTCATGCCCAGAGCTGCCCCGGACCAGAACGGACCGGACCGAGGCCTTGTTTCAACTGCATGCCCACAGACTGACTTCCCCTTTGGTTCACTAACTTCCTGCACCCTTGTGTTATCTCGCTTGTGGTGTGGTTTGTCTTACGTCCTGCTCTGTGTGCTGTTTGAGAAGCCAAGTTTAATCACAGGGGGGAGTTGTCATTGAGTTTGGAATCCTGAACCTGCTTTATAATGGTGATTTACTTTGTTCTATGATTGCATAAAGCTGACGTTGGGGAAAGACACAACCCCTGTGTGTGCTTTCACAGAGGGGTCATGACGGTTGATGAAAGCAGGGGAATACGAACCCTTGCTAATGTAGACAGTCAGCTGTGTGCAGGTGTCCATTTTGATTACTTTGAGATAACTTAGTAGTTTTGTGTGGGAGGTGCACATGGAAGAGAGGACAAGAGGGGCGCCCTAGTCAGAAAGTATCTTTTTCTGAATAAGTTAGGATATGCTGCTGAACTTAAGTGACTCCGATGTGTTCCATCTAGCTGGGCTTCTTCGAAGGAAGTAGCTTCAGTATAGCAAGGGAGGTCTCCCAGGCTCTCTGCCTCTTTCTCCCTGAGAAGCAGACTGAATAGGAAATGTGATTCTTCTCAAGGAATGTTTAAGAGTGAGAGTAGTCACAGCCCTCAGAGGTTTATTTTTTATCTCTTAAAATCATTGTCAGCAAGGAGACTATCATCACCGAGTTACTCTGGCTGGCTCTTTCTCTTTTAGCCCCCGTTTTTGGGTGTGTGTAGCACTCAAGAAGGGCTCAAAGGTTGGGACGCGGTGATTTCTGAATTTACACTTTCTGGGAGCACCTAAATTGCAAACATTCAAGTTCCTGCCGTCGGATGCCTGGACAGTTAGTTGTGGGTTCTGAGGACCTGATGATGCCCGAACTGCTCCAGTCCACCTCCCAGGCCTGACTTCAACCTGGTACAAACATTTGGCTTTCTCCCACCATTCCTGTTGGAGAAAAGTGTTGGGCAGCTCGTGATAGGGCCATAATTGGATTCAGGTGAAAGCCAGTTGTGAAGATGCTCCGGGGACCCCCAGGAAGCAGCGGCAAGTATCAAGGACACTGTAGAGGCGGGAAGAACTGCCCGACTGTTGCCTCCAGGAGCTGTGTCTGCGCTGCTAAGCACGGAGCTAGGGCTGAGAGTGCCAGAAACTCCTCTGCCTGGGGGAGGGCTTCAGTTTTCTGCAGGACCAGAGCTTCTCTCCATGCAAGCAGGAGAATCTAGGAAGCAATTGAAATTCCCACAGAACCGAGGATGAGTGGGCATGGGGCAAGTTCTACAGATTCGGGGCGGCTGCCATTTTCCAGGGTACTGGAGGCGGCTAGTAACTAAGCTCACACTGTTTGCTGGTTGAGGTCAAATGGATCAATGTAACCGTGTGAAATGCAACTCTCACCCTGGCTTCATAAGCTGGGAGCGTTGTAGGAGATGCGGTCCTTTATTGCTAGGGCACAGAGTGTATGAGCTTTGTCGATCTTCTCTTGTCTTCAGACATCAACACTTTTGGTTCTCAGGCTTTGGTCATACAGTGGGACTTACAACCCGTGTAGGGGTCCCGGGGGGGGGGGCTCAGTCGTTAAGCGTCTGCCTTCTGCTCATGTCATGATCCCGGGGTCCTGGGATTGAGCCCCGCATCGGGCTCCGTTCTCCACGGGAAGCCTGCGTCTCCCTCTCCCACTCCCCCTGCTGGTGTTCCCTCTGTCGCTGTGTCGCTCTCTGTCAGATAAATAAATAAAATCTTAAAAAAAAAGAAAGAAAAAAGCAAAAACCCCACAAAAAACGACAACCCCATGTAACCAGGTCTTTAGACGTGGACTGAAGTAGGCCACCGACTTTCCTTGTTGTCTTGTGTGTACAGAGCCGACCGTGGGTTTCCTCACCTTCATAATCACATAAGCCAACTCCTGTAATGAATATCCTCCTCTTATATATGCCTGTACATCTGTATGTAATCCTGTTGGTGCTAGTTCTCTGCAGAATGGTTGACTACAGAAGGTTTTGGTGCCGAGAGTGTTTCTAGAGGACCCGGATGTTCAGGGTGGGTTTTCTGAATTGCTTGTTGGTTTTCTGCAATTGAGTGTCTAATATGATTACATTTAAAGAAGCTAATGGCTCGATTTCTAATAGGAAAAACAGCACCGATAGTCCATGAATCGTTGTTTACATAGATACACAAAATATGTGCATTTGACACTCCTAAACAACCACTTATAAGAAGCAAGGAGTTTCGTGACTCTGTATATGACAATGAAGAGCTGCAGAGTAGTGTGTTGTTGGGGTCCAGGGCCCAAAGCGGCTTCTGAGGGCCAGAAAGAATTCTTGAGACATCTCTGGTGCAAAAGAAGGTGGTTTTATTAAGGCAAGGGGACAGGTCCAGTGGGCAGGAAGAGCTGCTGCCCTGGGACTGGGAGGAGCAACTGATGATATACTTTGGGGTTGGGGGAAGTAAAGATAAGGGAAGCTTCAAAAGGATTTTCATATGCTAAAGAAGACTCACAAGAAACCTGAGGCCTTGATGTTGTCAAACCAAGATTGTTTTTCCCTCAGCAAGGCATTAACTTCAAGACTGTTGGGAGATTCCTGGAGGTACATTATACTCCGCCTGTCTCAAGGATTTGTCAGTGGGCTGCCAGTTAGAAGGACATCTAATTTTACCTACATTTCCTTCTGCCTTTGTTTCCCACATCACCGCCGCTGTCTAATAAACATAGCTCACATTCCCCAACAGGAAGAGGTTTAGCTTACCTGCCCTAGCAGGAGGAAAGAAGAATGTCTCTTTGCCCAGCAACAGCCCATCCCATGAAGACCACCACACTCAGCCAATGGCAAGCTGTAGAAACCCCTCCCAGCTTCCTCTTCTCCACTGTAAAAGCAAGACTCTCTCCTATGATCTCGGCACTTACAGAGGGGTTGCCTGGTTTCCTTGTCCAGAATTGCAAGTCCTCTGCTCTTCCTGAATGAGGTCATTTTGCTGGTAAAAAAGAAAAGAAAAGAAAAAAAGCTGGTTCTTTTGTGTTTTGAAGGTCAACCATACACTCCTGGACATTGATACTCTAAATCTTTCTTCTAGTCTTCCCAAAGGGACCTTTTAGTAGGGTGACTGGACACTGGGAAAGAGGAAATGATCACAACTTTTCGGGACTGCTGGACACCGGATCTGAAGTGCCACTGATTCCAGGAGACGCAAAGTGACTCTGTGGCCCTCCAGCCTGAGCAGGGGCTTATGGAAGTCAGGTGACCAATAGGCTATACTGTCAGTGGATGGGGAAAATTCAGTGTGAGATATTCATACTACCATCTGTCATCAGTGAGGAAGTGGAAACCAAGTCAATAGCAGTGAGATATCCCGATGTGTCGGGAGTGGATGGAGGGTCACACACACAGTGATGTGTCCTCCCCCAACTTGTAGTTGCGGCAGGAATCAAACGTTAGGAATGCAACTAGCCTCTGCATCAGAAATATAGGCCTAACGTAAAGGTCGATTTTAGATGGTCCCCTCAGCGAACCAGTCCTTTTCGTGGTGCAGTGCCGTGGACAGTTCAAGCAGCTTCCATGATGTTTCCCTAGTTCTTGGGCTCACAGATGGGTGTCTTCAATCTGCAACAGTCCCCGAGCCTCAGTCCTGTTCACTCAGCCTGGGCCTGCTTTCAGTGCAGCACAGCTCCTGCTGAGGCTGAAAGAGCCCACAGCAGGCACATCAGGTTTCAGTACAGAGTCAGGTCAGGGAATCAGGATCTGTGAAGCCAGGGTTGCAAAGAAGCCAGAAGCTTTTCTTTGGCAGCAGCAGCAGCAAAGGCAAAAAATACTTCAAGCTGGACAGCCCTGCCTCATGTCCAAGCCACAAGCAAGGCTACCCTGAGCCCCATTTATCTTGTCAGGCATAGAATCCAATTGCCCCACTCAAAAACATGCACACCTGGCTGACAGATCATGACTCTGTATGCGCGAGATAGCTGATTTTACAGGCGTTCACTAAAAACTGAAAACTGCTTTAAAACCCCAAATTTTATCTCCATCTGTATATTGCCACCCTTTTATATTGTTTCTCATTTTACAGAGGCAACAATCGGAGTAAAAACCATCAGTTATAGAGACATGTTTTCTTCTTAATATTCGCAGAGCCAAAATTCCAATCTGCTCACCTGAGTCAAACACAAGTTAAGACACGAAGTCCCTTTAGTATCTTTTTGTTTCTATTTTCCCTGATAGGGATGGTTCCTTCAGCATTTAAGATACTGCAAGTATATATGACACTTTACATCAATTTTATCATATGTCCAGTTGCACCAGCCATAAAAGGAAATAAAACAAATACTTACTGTTAGATCTTATTTTTTTCTTTTTCGGTCTCTCGGAAGTAATAAGATTTGGATTATAGGCGGCAATGGAGATCCTCTGAAATTCTGGGAGGTAGCCTCAGGAGAAGCAGCAACGCTGAAGTCGAGGCTTGAAAACTTTTCCCGTTTCCTTCTCGGTTATCTAAAGGTTTACTCAAACCCAGAGAATTGGCTTAATTTTACCAGCGCCCTTGGAGGAGAGAGAAACTAAAATTTTAACTTCTTCTTCTTCTTCATTTTTTTTTGCCCCCCCCCGCCCCGAAGGTTACCCTTGTGTATTTTTGAAAACCTGTTCTTCTGCCTGGAGGACAGAAGAAAAAACAAATTTGTCACCTGGCTATGCTGTTTTTCTCCCTTCAGGAAAAGTTTTAACAAGATTTAAGCCATTCATGACGAAAGCATTCCGCAAACGAGGAGGAGCCGAAGGACGATCTATAAAGAGCAACTACAAAAATCCCACATCTTACACCATACTTAATAGAGAAAGACTACTTGTCTTTCTCTAACATCAAGAACCAAGCAAGAAACTGGTGTAGCCACTGTGGAAAAGAGTATCGAGGTTTCCCAAAAAGTTAAACCTAGAACTACCCTACAATCTAGTAATCGCACTATTGGGCATTTATCCCCAAAATACAAAAACACAAATTCAAAGGGATACCTGCAGCCCTATGTCTCTAGCTGCATTATTTACAATAGGCAAATTATGGAAGCAACCCAAGTGCGTGTACCACCTGCCAGGCCCTGACAGGACGTCTGGTCTATGGCTGATTTTAGGTTGGCCTTAGTCATCACTTTACATCTGTAAGATAATACAGATTGTATCTGCCTTCTACATTTCAATCGTTGCTCATACTTCCGGGTGTTCAATGGAACCCTCATTTTATTTCAGAAGACGTATCAACTTAAAATGATCACGATCATCATTTCGGGGACTTATCATTTCAAACAGCCTGTATTGCACTCAGACCAACGACTTGATACCACTTCCAATTCAATTTTGTTTTCCACATTTTCAGTGAGGAAACAGGCTACAGAAAAAGCATCCCTTGATTCTATCAATAGATGCAGAAAAAGGATTTGACACCATCCAACATCCATTCATGATTAAAACTCAGAAAACAGAAATAAAGAGGAAATTCCTCAGCTCGATAAAGAACATCGACAAGAAACCTTCAGCTAACACTGGACTTAATTGTGACCTTTCCCTCTGAGGTCAGGAAAAGGCAAGGACGTCCCCTCTTGCTATTCAGGTTCAACATCCTACTCGAAGTCCTAGCTAACAAGGGAGGAAATTATAGATACTCTGATTGAGAAGGAAGGAACAAACTGTCTCTGTTTGCAGATATCATGATTTTCTTTGTAAAGATACTTAAAAGAATAAAAACCTGGTGGAACAAATTAGCCATTCTACCCAGTTTGAGGATACAAGGTTACCATAGCAGAGTCCACTGCTTTCTTCTATATCGGCCTAAGGAACTGGACTTTGGAATTAAGAACCCATTACCATTTACATTAGCACCCCACAGAATGATCAATTTGGTCTAAGTCTAACAAAATATGTACAAAATCTATATGAGGAAAATTACAACGGTCTGATGAAAGAAATCAAAGAAGAACGAAACAAATGGAGAGATAGTTCATGTTCATGGAAGGGGACTCAATATCGTCGACTTGCCAATTCTTCCCACTTTGTTCTATAGATTAATGCATCCTAATCAAAATCCGGCAGGTTATTTTGCGCACATTGACAAACTGATTAGGAAGTTTCTATGGAGAGGCCAAAGACACAGTACAGCCAACACAATACTGAAGGAGGAGAAAAGGTTGGTAGCCTGACACTACCGTACTTCAGGACTTAGTATAAACTTAAGACAATCAAGGCAGTATGGTACTGGAGAAAGAATAGACCGACAGGTCAATGGAACAAAAGAGAAAGCCCAGAAACAGACCTCCATAAACACAGCCAACAGATTTATGCAATGGACCGAAAGTAATACGCTGGAGCAAAGAAGTCTTTTCGACAAATGATGCTGGAATATCTGGACATTCACGTGGGGAAAAATGAATTTAGACACAGACCTTATGCCCTTCACAGCAAATTAACTCAAAAGGATCACAGACCTAAGTGTAAAATAAAAACTACAAAACTGCATGGGAGATGCCTTTGCATAGGCAATCCAAAACAGAGCAGAACATCTAGATGAAGATGGACACAGAGAACATTTCTTTTGATACAACCTAAAGCCATGATCCACGAAAGAAACAATAGATACGGTAGGCCTCATTAAAATTAAAAAACTCTGCTCTTTGACAGACTGGCAGAAAATAGATGAAGAGGCATATCTGATAAAAGACTGTTATCCAAAATTTAGAAAGAATTCTTAAACCCCAAAATATGAAAATGAACACCCCGATTTAAACATAGGCAAAGACACGAACAGGGAAGTCACCAAAGAAGATACACAGATGGGAAATAAGCATATGAAAAGATGCTCAACATCCTATGCCATTATGAAATTGCAAAATAAACAACAACGAGGCATCACTGTACACTGAGAACATCAAATGTTTGTGAAGACGTGCAGTAACCGGAACTCTCATTCGCTGCTGGTAGAAAGCCAAAGCGGCATAACCGTTTGGAATACAGAATCGAGGTTGCTCACAAAACTCAACACATGCTTATCGTACAATCCAGTAATCACACGCCTTAGTGTTTCCTCAAATTAGTTGAAAATTTATGTCCGCACAAGAACCTACACACAAATGTTTATAGTAGCTCTATTTATAACTACTCAAACTTGGAAGCAACCAACATAGCGGTTTCCTTTTTTGGGAGATAAATGTATATTTATCTAGAGATACGGCACATCCAGAGAACGGAATATTATCCAGGGCTAAAACAAAGGAGCCATCAAGCCATGAAAAGCCAGGAGGAACCTTAGATGCATCTCAGCAGTGAAAAAGTCAATCTGAAAAGGCTATACATACGGTAAGATTCCTACTATGGTGATCTTCCGTAAAAGGCAAAACTATGGAGACATTAAAACATTAGTGGCCTCGTGAGTTAGAGGAGAGAAGGAAGAACAGGCAGTGTGCAGAGCAATTTTACGACAGCGAAATAATTCTGTAGATACAATAATTGCACTTTTGATGTTTAGTTAATGTAGTTCAAGGTTTATGCCCACTCAGAAATCCTGTGGACATGACATTACTCATTTGTGAAAACTGTTAGAATGTACAGCACCAAAGGTGAATCACAACGTAAACTGTCGGTGGACGTTTGGAGGGATTATGATATATGGGTTCATCGATTATAGTTCATGCATCACTCTGACGCAGAATATTGTAAGTGGAGGAGGCTGTGTATGGGTGGGAGCGGTAGGTATGTGGCAACTCTGACTTTTGGCTCAAGTTTGCCGTGAACTTAAAACTGCTCTAAAGAGTAAAACTATTTTTAAAAACCTAGTGAGGAGTTTCTGCTTCTGGCTGCCATGGAGTTAGCTCACTGCTGCCTATGTCTCCCTGTGATTGTAACTGACCATTGTAGACAAAAGGCAAAAATAAAAAATAAAAAATAAATATAATACCACTTGCCTGAGGAGTCTGAAAAGGAAGCAAAAGCAGATGCCTTGTCGTAGACAGTGAAACCAGGGAGTAGGGAATGGTATAGGTTGTGTTACCCGTTTCCTTTCACACTTTTGTCTTTAACATTTCCCCGAGCCAGACTGCCTCACAGATTTGTGCAACAGCAGGGATACATGCAATTGACAGAGGAAGTGATACTTTGGGCCCAATTTACAGATGATTCTGCACCATATGCAGACACCACCTGCAAGTGGATAGCTGTGGTACTACAGCCCCTTTCTGGGATATCCGTGGAGGACAGTGCGGAAGGGTCAACCTCCCAGTGGGCAGAACTTCGAGCAGTGCACCCGGTTGTTTACTTTTCTTAAAAGATCAATGGACAAGGGCACTAGGGTGCCTCAGTTGGTTAAGCGCCTGACTCTTGAATTCGGCTCAGGTCACGATCTCAGGGTTGTGGGATCGAGCCCCCCGTTGGGCTCTGTGCTGGGCGTGGAGCCTGCTTAAGCTTCTCTCTCCCTCTCCCTCTGCCCCTCTCCCCTCCTCTAAGGAAAAGAGGAAATGGACGGAATTCTGATTATCTTCCAATTCACGGGCTGTGGCCAATTGTTTGGCAGAGAGGTCAGGGAAGTGGAAGGAACAGGAATTAAAATAGGTGACCAAATTCTAGGAAAGAGGTATGTGGATAGACCTCTCTGAGTAGGTGAGAAATGTGAAGGTATTTGTGGCTTATGTGAATGCTCACTAAAGGGTGACCTCAGCAGAGAGGAAGATTCTTTTTCTTTCTTTCCATTCTCTTTTCTTTTAAATTTCAGTATAGTCGCCCTACAGTGTTATATTAGTTTCAGGTGTATACTATCGTGATTCAACAATCCCAGACATCACCCAGCGCTCATCAGGACAAGTGCACGCCTTAATCCCCATCGTCTATTTCACCCATCCCCACCCCACCCCCACCCCCGGTAACCATCGGTTTGTTCGCTACAGTTAAGAGTCTGTTGGTTGGTTGTCTCTCTCTCTCAGCAGAGATGCATTTTACTAATCAAGTATATAAGATGAACTGTTCTATGGATATTAGCCTCTTTCCTCAGCCATCCTTGTCATTGCCCAATGGGCTACTGGACCAATTGGCCATGGGTCATAGAAGGATGTTATGTATTGGTTCAGCACTGGACTTCTACTCACCAGAGCTGACGTGGCTGAGTGCACCGCTGAGTGCCCATACCTGCTAGCAACAGAAATGATCCGTGTGTCTTTGATAAGGCACCCTCCCCCCAGGTGATCAGCCAGCTAGCTGGTGGCAGGTTTATTACATTGGACCTCTTCTATCATGGAAAAGCGGCATTTGTTCTTACTGGAATAGACACTTACCATCGACATGAATTTGCCTTCCCTGCATGCATTGCTTCGTGTCTAAACTAACAGCAGTGACTTACGGAATGCTTTTTCTGCCACTGTTGTATTCCGTGCAGCCTGATTCTGATGGAGGAACTAAGTTCACAGCACATGGTGTGAAGCCACGAGCCCCTAGTCATGCAATTCACTGGTGGTATCATGCTCCCCACTGTTCCAAGTCCGCTGGCTGACGCAACGTTGGAATGTCCTTTTGAAGACTCTGCTAATGGTGCCAGGTAGATGGCAATACCCTGTAGGAGTGGGGCAAGGTTCTCCAGGAGGCTGTATACCTGAATCAGCATCCAACACACGGGGCTATTTTTCCCATGGGCAGGAATCACGGGTCCAGGAATCGAGGGATGGAAACTGGCAGTGGCACCACTCACTATTAACCCCTAGTGATGCACTAGCACAATTTCTATTTCCTGCCCCCTGTGGCTTTATGCCTTGCTTGCCTAGAGGTCTTAGTTTCAATGGGAAGAAAAATGACAATGATTCCGTTGAACTGTAAGTTAAGAATGCTGCCCACCGCTTTGGTGCTAATACTTTCACGTAACCTGCCTTCCAGAGACGCTTCCCAGGGAAAGAACAGATGATGGCTAAGTTCATGTGTCAACTTGGCTAGGACAGAGTATTCACATATTTGGTCAAATACTAGAGGGGATATTGCTGGGAAGCTAATCTCTAGATAAGGTTAACATTTAAACCAGTAGACTACGAGTAATTCACATCACCTTCTATAAGGGGGCCGGGACTCATTCAGTCAGACGAAGACCATAAAAGAAAACAGGGCTGAAGTCACCCAAGGAAGAGAGAATTCTGCCTTCATACTGTCTTTGGATTTGGGCTGTAATATCAGCTCACATAGTAAGTTTTCCAGCCACTGTGTTGTTACCCACTTCTGGAGTCCCCAAATCCTTTTCCTTTCCTTTAATATTATTCAGAATTTTCTCTTTTTCCTTTCCCAAGTTTTTACAAAATTCCAGTGAGTTTACATACAGTGTAATATTAGTTTCAGGTGTAGGATTTAGTGATTCATCACTTACATACAAAGCCCAGTGCTCATCCTACATCCCCTCCTAAATCCCCATCCCCTATTTAACAGATTTCCCCCACCCACCTCCCCTCCAGTAACCCTCAATCTGTTCTGTATAATTAAGAGTCTGTGTCTTGGTTTGTCTTTCTTTCCCCTGTCCCATGTTCATCTCTTTTGTTCCTTATATTCCATACATGAGTGAAAGCACATGGTTTTTTTCTTTCTCTGACCGGCTTATTTGGCCTAGCTCCATCCACGCCATCGCAAATGGCAAGATTTCGTTCTTTCAGAGTTTTCATTTGGTTGCCTCTTGCATTAATCTCAAACTCCACAGGCTTGCTTCGTAGAGAAGACCAAGTAGAAATGAGTCTCTGTCATTTTGTCCAGACCAAAAGTCGTATCTTGTTTTGTACAGAGTGCCACTTCTTTCATAAATTTTGGCACATCCCCGAAACAAAAGCTTATGTCTAATTCTTATTTCCTCAATGTGCTGAATAATGAAAGTCGGATTAGTACTTTCAAAAGTGAGAACTTACCCATATCACCCAATTTAACACACACCTATACTTCATCAATATGGAACCAACGGCTATTAAACCTCTAGTACTCTCTGAGTCATGCAAGAGACTGTATAATATGAAATTTATCGAGTGCCAGGGTTTTCCATGCTATAGTCCACATCACATTGATTTTTCATGTTATTTTTGAATAGGCATAGTGTGTGATCAAAACTGCTATTCCTTAATATACAGAAATCTTATTGTTCCACTGAGTATAAATATTAGTAGAAACGTACGGTCCATATGTTAAATGGATGGGTTTCAGTAAAAGAAAAATGTTGCCTCTACTTTTAGCAATGGTACTTCCTAGGAACAACTGCGTATGATTCTCATCCTGAAAGATGAAAAATTTCAACAGAAAACTAAACTATCTTTAAATGATTCAAATGGACATTTTCAAATGGTGAAAACCCAGCCTTTAAAACTAAGAATCCACTATATCGGGTTAGCAGAAGATTCCATACAAGCAAGGTCAGGACCAAGGCAGACCACAGGATTAGGGAGCTGAAAATATCAACATGAAGCTAGAGAGAAAAAAAGGTAAGGATTCAGGTCCAACACAGGTGTAAGTGAAGACAGGCAAGGAGAGAAAAAACAGGGAAGAAGCAGTGTGTGAACAAACAATAGCCCAGATTTTCTACAACTGATGAAAGGCATCCGTACATATCACAAGCTCTGTAGACCCTCCAGAAATAATGACAAAGATAGTCACCCCCACAGCATCAAATTTAAAGAGTGCTGATAACCAAACAGAAATTCATAAAAGTAAGCAGGTAAAAAAGTATACTTTACCTTTAAAGGTGAGCGATATCATAGAATAATGAAACCTAGGAGAAAATGAAATGGTAGCTTTCACAGTCTAGGAAACCAAGTGTCAATGTACGATTCTATAAGCAATAAAAATATTCTTTAAGAAGACGAATTGTAAGTGTTCTCTCTCCCTCACAAACACACACACACTGATGAAATTCATCACCAGCAAGTGTGCACTAAGAGAAATAATATTAAAAGTTCTCCAGGCAGAAAAAATAGAACTCCAAAGTGAAACAGTATTATAGGAAATAAGGAGGAGCAAAGAAAGGTCATTATGTGAGTAAATATAAGAGAATATTGACTGCATCATCATTGTAGAAACAAAAAAATCATATTTTATGGCGTTTCAAGTATATGTAAAATTAACGTAATGTAAATATAAGGTAGAAGTTCAAGGGGAGAAATGAAGTTAAAGCATTCCACAAATCCTGCAGTATAAGGGAAGTAATAGAATTCATACTTTGCATTCGCTGTTAGTAATTATCAACACTGTATCAACTCAGGGCTGCATAGTGGAAGCTGTGTGATAGTCAATAAAAGAGAAAGGAAATACAGACTTAACAACCTCACAGAGAAAAGTGGAATCACAAAAAATATTGGAACGTTCTCATAAAGAGAAAAGGGGCCATAAGAAGTATGAATCAAAAGACGGTAACAAGTATTGTACTCCATGTCACCGTGAGGTTGAATCTAATATTATTGATTTATTTAAATTCAAGTGCTTAACGGATAGTGTAGTATTAGTTTCAGAGTAGTTTCACTTTAGTGATTCACCAGTTACATATAAACCTCAGTCAGTGTTCATTACATCCAGTGCCTCCTTACTGGACATCTCCCAGATAGCCCATCCCCCACCCACTGCCCCTCCAGGAACCCTCAGTGTGTTTCCCATAGTTAACTGTCTTTTATGGTTTCTCTCCCTTTCTGATGTTGTCTTATTTTACTTGACCCTCACTTCCCGTATGGGGATCTACTTATTTTGATACCACATATGAAAATAATTTTAAACGGGTCAGGGTTAAAATTATAAGTGTGTAAATAGAACACACAAATGAATAAATATATGCATCCACACGGTCCCCTCTTTTACTTTGTTTTTTTTTAAAGTTCGCTCCATGCCCACTGTGGAGCCCGACACGGGGCTTGAACTCACGACACTGAGATCAAGACCTGAGCTGAGATCAAGAGTCAGGGGCTTAACTGACTGGGCCACACTGGCACCCCCTCCTAGTGCCCTGTTCTTGAAATGTGCATACTGCTTTCCTTTCCCGTTCTTCGAATATACCCTAAGGATACCGTCTTGACATAGAATTGTGCTGATAAGACTCTTTGGATGAAAGACCTCAATGTGAGACAGGAATCCATCAAAATCCTAGAGGAGAACATGGGCAGTAACCTCTTTGACATCGGCCACAGCAACTTCTTTCGAGATACATCTCCAAAAGCTAGTGAAACAAAAGCAAAAATGAACTTTTGGGACTTCATCAAGATCAAAAGCTTCTGCACAGCAAAGGAAACAGTCAACAAAACAAAGAGGCAACCCACAGAATGGGAGAAGATATTTGCAAAGGACACTGGAGATAAAGGGCTGGTATCCAAGATCTAAAAAGAACTTCCCAAACTCAACAACGAAAAAAGAAATAATCAAGTCAAAAAATGGGCAGAAGACATGAAAAGACACTTCTCCGAAGAAGACATAGAAATGACTAACAGACACGTGAAAAAATGTGCATCATCATTAGCCATCAGGGAAATTCAAATCAAAACCACATTGAAATACCACCTTACACCAGTTAGGATGGCAAAAATGGACAGGGCGAGAAACAACAAATGTTGGAGAGGTTGTGGAGAAAGGGGAACCCTCTTACACTGTTGGTGGGAATGCAAGTTGGTACAGCCACTTTGGAAAAGAGTGTGGAGGTGCCTCAAAAAGTTAAAAACAGAGTTACCCTATGACCCAGCAATTGCACTCCTGGGTATTGACCCTAAAGACACAGATGTAGTGAAAAGAAGGGCCATACGCACCCCAATGTTCATAGCAGCAATGTCCGCAATAGCCAAACTGGGGAAAGAGCCGAGATGCCCTTCAACAGATGAATGGATAAAGAAGAAGTGGTCCATATAGACAATGGAATATTGCTCAGCCATCAGAAAGGTGAATACCCAACTTTTACATCAACATGGATGGGACTGGCGGAGATGATGCTACGTGAAATAACTCCAGCCGAGAAAGTCAATTATCACAGGGTTTCACTTATTTGTGGAACATAAGGAATAGCATGGAGGACCTTAGGAGAACGAAGGGAAAAATGAAGGCGGGGGAGGGAATCAGAGGGAAAGATGAACCATGAGGGACTATGGAGTCTGAGAAACAAACAGGGATTCGGAGGAGAGGGGAGAGGGGGGATGGGTTAGCCCGGTGATGGCTATTAAGGAGGGCACGTGCTGCATGGAGCACTGGGTGTTATACGAAAACAATGGATCATGGATCACCACCTCAGAAACTAATCACGTATGTTGCGGCAACTAACAGAACATAATACAATTTTTTTAAAAAGAGTCTTTGGAAGCTGTATATGGCTGAACTCACTTAAATCCTCTGTATAAACTGTTTTTAATCTGATGTTAATTACCATACATTCTCACATCATTAGTTTTTGAGGAAGTGTTCCCTGATTCATTGTTTGCATACAACACCCAGTGCTCCATGCAGTACATGCCCTCTTTAATACCCATCACCGGGCTAACCCAGTCCCCACACCCCTCCCCTCTAGAACCCTCAGTTTGTTTCTCAGAGTCCATAGTCTCTCTGTACAAACTTTAAAGAATTGATGGACTGGCGTGGATATCTCCTAGTCTTTTGGACGCGGTAAAAAAGAATCGTAAATAAATTTCCTTGCTTCTTAACCTGCAACCCACCAATCTGAGGTGATCCACCTCTTTCTTGGGTTTATTCCTGCCCTCCTCTTATGGGGGGGTGGTGGTGCTAGGTTCAGATTACACACAGGAGGTTCCTCGAATAAGGAAGCAACACAATGGCATGAAACACAATGATGACAGAATACACACTTTGGTTAATGTGTACTAGTAATGTAAACTAGTATTTGACAAAATTACTCACTCGAATAAGCCTTAACAGGCTTCAGAGGAAGTAAGAATCGGTTGCCTGACAAGAGGAAAGTTAATGTCGGATTCAACATTAAAAAGAACGGAAAAATCTCGGACCAAGCCATACTCTGGTAGGTAACTTATGCTGAAAGAAATCATACTGTAAACTAGAAAATAGCTTTAATCCAATATTAATGAAGGTGGCCCACAACTTGTACTGAATGCAGATGAAGTCATGCTTGAGGATAAGGTATAGTCTAAAGTGCATAAACAAGAGAAGAAAGGGTGGATAAGAATTACTTCAAACTCTACGCCAACAAACCAAAAAAAAAAAAGGAAGAAGCTATTAAAAAAAGGATCCAATGATCAGTGCCTGGATAGCTCAGCTGGATATGCATGTGACTCATAGTTTTGGCACAGTTGATTGAGATCAAGCCAAGCGACAGGCTCCACGCTCAGCATAGAGTCTGCATGAGATCTTCTCCCTCTCCCTCTGCCCCTTGCCCCACTTGGGCAAGCTCGCTCTCTCGATCTTTCTCTCTAAAATAAACTAAAAAAATTTTTGAAAAAGAATATCCGTGGTGCGGGGGTGGCTCAGTTGGTTAAGTGTGTGCCTTTGGCTCAGGTCATGGTCCCAGGGTGCTGGGATCGAACCCCACATCGGGCTCCGTGCTTGGCGGGAGGCCTGCTTCTCCCTCTCTCACTCCCCCTTCTTGTGATCCTGCTCTTGCTATCTCTCTCTCTGTTCTGTCAAATAAATAAATAAAATCTTAAAGAAAAACAGCCAATGGGAAAAAGATAGTCTCTTCAACAAATGGTGTTGGGAAACCTGGACAGCAACATGCAAAGGGATGAAACTGGACCATTTTTTTCACTATATACAAAAACAAATTCCCAATAGACTAAAAACCTAAATGTGAGACATGAAGCTATTAAAATCCTACGGGAGAATACAGGCAGTAACCTCTTTGACATTAATCATACAATTTTTCTACATATGTCTCCCAAAGCAATGGAAACCAAAGCAAAAATAAAGTATTTGGACTTCAACAAAATGAAAAGCTCCTCCACAGCAAAGGAAGTAATCAAGAAAACTAGAAGGCAACCTATGGATAGGGAAAAGATATTTGCAAATGACAGACCTGATAAAGGGTTAGTATCCCAAATATATAAAGCTCTTATGATACAGAATCCCCCAAACACAAATAATCCAGTCAAGAAATAGGCAGAAGGAAACAGACGTTTCTCCAAAGAACACATACACAAATGGCCAACAGACACGTGAAAAAATGCTCCACATCCCTCGCTATCAGGGAAATACAATTCAAAAGCACAATGAGATACCTCCTCACACTCGTCAGAATGGCTAAATTTAACAAGTCAGGAAGTGACAGATGTTGGTGAGGATGGGCAGATAGGGGAACCCTCTTACACTGCTAGTGGGAATGCAAGCTGGTACAGCCACTCTGGAAAACAGTAGGGAGGCTCCTCACAAAGTTAAAAATAGATCTACCCTACGATCCAGCAATTCCACTACTAGGTAATTACCCAAAGGATACACCCGTAGTGATCTGAAGGGCCACCTGCACCACAATGTTTATAGGAGGAAAGGCCACAGTAGCCAAAATACTGAGAGAGCCCAGATGTCCATCAATGGATGAATGCATAAACAAGTGTGGTGTATATATATATATATATACAATGGAATATTACTCAGCCATCAATACACTGACATCTTACCATTTGCCGCAACATGGATGGAACTAGAGGGTATTATGCTAGACGAAACAAGGCCTTCAGGGAAAGACTATTATCATATGATTTCACTCCTATGTGGAAATTGAGAAACAAAGCAGAGGATCATAGGGGAAGGGAGGGACAAGTAAAATAAGAGGAAATCAGAGAGAGGGACAAACCATACAAGACTCTTGACTATAGGAACAGGGTTACAGGAGGGGATGTGTGGGGGGAATGGGATATCTGGGTGAGGGGCGTCAAGGAGGACACTTGCTGTAAAGAGCACTGGGTGTTCTATGCAACAGATGAATCGCTAAATTCTACCTCTGAAAGTACTACTACACTACATGTTCATTAATGAAATTTAAATAAAAAAATACTAGACGTCCCAGGCTCAGCAATCAGATAACAAAAAGAAACAAGGGCATCCACACCGGCAAGGAAGAAGTCCAACTTTCAGTATTTGCAGAAGGCAATGATCCTCTATGTGGAAACCGCAAAAGACTCCACCAAAATATTGCTAGAACTGTTACACGCATTCAGTAAACGCACAGGACACAAAGTCAAGGTACAGAAATCCGTTTCATTTCTATACACCAACAATGAAGCAACACAAATAGAAACTGAGGAGTCAATCCCATTTACAATTGCAAAAACCACATAATACCTAGTTATAAACCTTACCAGAGAGGTGAAAGCCCTGTACCCTGACAACTATAGAACACTGGTGAAAGAAACTGAAGATGACACAAAGAAATGGACAACTATGCCATGCACATGGATTAGAAGAATAAATATTGCTAGAATGTCTATACTACCCAAAGCAATCTACACATTTAATGGCATCCCTATCAAAATACCACGAGCATTTGCCACAGAGCAAGAACAAATAATCCTAAAATTGGTATGTATCCACCAAAGACCCAGAAGAGCCAAAGCAACCTTGAATAAGAAAAGCAAAGCTGGAGGTATCACAATTCTGGACTTCATGTTATATTACAAAGGTGTAGTGATCAGAACAAGATGGCACAGCCACAAAAACAGCCACATCGATCAGGGGAACAGAATAGAAAACCGAGAAAGGAACCCACCCCTATATGGTCAACTCCTGTTTGACAAGGCAGGAAAGACCATCCAAGGGCAAAAGACAGTCTCTCTGAGAAAGGGTGTTGGGGAAGCTGGACAGCAACACGCAAAAGAATGAAATTGGACCGCTTTGTTACACCATACACAAAAATAAATCAAAATGGATCAAAGACCTAAATGTGAGTCCTGAAGCCATCAGAATCCTAGAGTAGAACACAACCTCCTTGACAGCAGCCCTAGCACGTTCTTTCTAGATATGTCTCCTGAGGCAAGGGAAACAAAAGCAAAAATAAACGACTGGGACTTCATCAATTAACAAGCTTCTACTCGGCTAAGGAAACAAACAACACAAAGAAAAGGCAACCTGTGGGATGGGAGAAGATATTTGCAAATGACACATTTGATAAACGGCTACTATCCAAAACATATAAAGTGCCTATAAAACTCGACACCCTCCAAATGAAGAATGCAGTTAAAAAATAGGCAGAAGGTAAGGATGGACATTTTTCCAAAGCAGACATCCAGACGGCCAACAGACACGTGAAAATATGCTCAACATCACTGATCGTCGGGGAAAAGCCAATGAAAAACTACAATGAGATATCACACCTATCGCAATGGCTTATGTCCCTGCCTTTAAAAGTGTTTTAAATGATTTCATTTAGTTATTTGTCAGAGAGAGAGAGAGCACAAGCAGGCGAACTGGCAGGCAGAGGGAAAAGCAGGCTCCACGCTGAGCAAGGGGCCTGATGCTGAGCAAGGAGCCCGATGCTGAGCAAGGAGCCCTGTGCCGAGCTAGGAGCCTGACGCGCGACTCTTTCCCAGGACCCTGGGATCATGACCTGAGCCAAAGGCACCGGCTTAACCAGCTGAGCCACCCAGGGATCCCACCTTTAAAAGCTATTCAAGAAAGTTCAGAAATTTTACAGGAGATCTCTGTTGTTTTTGTTTCTGTTTTGCCATGGAGCTTGTGACATGAGTTACACTTCTCTCTATAAACTGCGCCAATTTGCTTTAGGGTTAGAGTTATATTTTTCTATAGCACTGTAAATTCAGTGTGCTAGTATATTAAGAATTGAAATGTTTGTATTACCTGTCCCCCATACTTAAATTTAAATCTTTCTTTCCAAATCAGTGATTTCATCTGAAAAACCGTGTGACGTCTGTGTGCCACAGTTTGGAAAACCTTTCCTTCAAAAGAAGGATAAAACCCCTCAAGTCAAAAAAAACAAAAAACAAAAAACAAAAAACAAAACACAAAACCTTCACCTCGAAAAATAAGGAGAAATTACTATAAACTTTTATGTAAACATCAGATTACCAGTATCATCATCATGTACCTTTCAGTTTTCCTGGCCAACATTTTCAGGAGTATTTCCTTTGAGAAAGAGCAAGGACATCTAAATTGGAACTAAATCCCAAAATCTACTGCTTATTAGAGTGAGACGTAAGTTTGGGGTACACTGTGACCCACCTTTTTGTGAAGATTAAATGAGGTTATAAATGTATGGAACCCAGGAGAAAGAAGTGGCTAACATTAAATAAGACTTTTAATACTAACTCTTGTTTTTTAAAAAGCCCAATAAATGGACCTATGGTCGTCACGGGAGAGAAGTCGAGGTTGGCCAGCTATTCACAATCAGACAGCACAGATCAAAATTATGTAGTTAACAGAGCCATGACCTTTAGCTTTCTGGGTATAGAAGATTCGTAAGAGTATAGAAACTGGAGCAGGTAGCTTTTGGAGTGACAGCATCATTAGAGGTGTCTTGCAGGGAAGATGGGCCCCTCACAAAATTTCAAAGGATGGGAACCTGGAGGTGTCCCTTCAGTCACCTGCCATTTAGGGAGGGTCCGACTGCAAAAGAGAGATGCGATCCAGACACAGCTGAACACGGGCAAGTCTAGTCCTACGTTACTCCCAGCCTTCCAGAGTCTTCAGTTCCAGAGAAGCGGAAAAGAGGTTTTACATACCAACTCATTTTATGAAGCTAGTATGGCCTTGATACCAATATCCAAGACAGTATATAAAAGTGTCTGCTAATGACACTCATGAGGATAGCCGTAAAACTTCTAAACAAATTATTAAGAAGTAGAGTATTCAGAAAGATAATATATCATGACCCTGCCCTCCCGGTAATGTATGGTTGGTTTAAACATAGGACAATATGTAAGTAATTCATCACATTCACAGATTAATGAAGGGAAATCCTACACTCATCTGAATAAACGTACTGCAAGTGTTTACTGGAAGTCAACATATTTTCAATAGAAATATTCATGGTAAACGAGAGTAAGAATGGAACTTCCTTTCCTTCACAGTAAATAGACAAAATGTTAAATATTATCTAATTTATCGGGAATAAGACAAGGCTGTCCATCGTGGCCAGTTCTTTCAACATTGTACTGGGTGGGTCTGTCCAATGTTGTCAAACGATCAGAAAAGGGGATAGGTTTAAAATGGCAGAAACAAACTGTCGGTGTTCAAAGATGATATCATTGTGTCTGTTGAAACTCAAAACGGAGGTCGATGTACACTTATTAAAGCATACGTAGCACGGTTGCTGGACAGAAATTCAATGTACAGATATATCTGTGTATATCAGCTCAATCGGACTATAACATTTCAAAAAGTGACCTAATTTTGATAGCATCGACTACTCAGAATAAGTTTTCCTTTAAAGGTTTATTAATTTAAGAGAGAGAGAGAGAGAGAGAGGGAGGGAGGGAGGGACGGAGGGAGGGAGGGAGGGAACAGGAGCAGAGGGACAGAATCGTTCAAGCTGACTTCCCGAGGAGCATCGAGCCAGACTCGGGGTCCATCCCATGACCAACGAATTATGACCTGAGCTGAAACCAAGAGTCAGCTGCTTAAGGGACTGAGACCCAGGCACCCCCTACTTGGGATAAGTTTAACACAGATTTCAAAAGATTCTTTGTGGAACGTCTGTAACACTTTATTGAGAGAACTACAACAGTGAAGTACCCCACATAAGAGTAGTCTGCATGTTTCAGCTTGTCCTTGTTTCAATCTGGAGTAGTCCTTCACCTGTAAGGTAGATGTAACAGTTAGAAATACTACTCAGCAGAATCGTATGTCGACTAAATTCATGGTACAGGAAGGACATTATAGTTTTCATTGTATAAGATAGAATTCCAAGCGTATATTTTACCAATATTTTTTGAACACACCCCACTTTCTATTGGTACAACAATACAAAAAGACAGTTCAGGTTCACAACACACAAAATGAAATGAGCCTATTAAAAGGTAGTTTTAAATGGAGAGCAAAAGGCGAATGCAGGTTTACAAAAACTCCAAACAACATGCAAAGAGCTGAAAAACAAAAATGTACACGTAAGTATCACTTAAAGGCCTCAACTTGAAATAATATTGTGAATATATGATGCCGAAGGAATAATGCCAAGTTGGTTACTGCGTAAGTGATGGGAGTAGAGCAATGAGGACCACATGTAAGTTATTCTTTGTTCTGGTTAAGCGGAAAGCTGTTTTTGTCAGCTAGTGTTTCCCTTACGTCATTGATTCAGTAGGGTAACCGTTTGCCTTAACGGTGCTGGCCTTAACGGCGTTCCAGTCTCTCGAACAGATTATATGGTCACACACTTCACACCTGTCAAATGGGTAAAATTAACAAAGCAGGAAACGAGCTATGTAGGTGAGGATGTGGAGAAAGGGGAACCCTCTTACGCTGTTGGTGGGAATGCAAACTGGGACAGTCGCTGTGGAAAACAGTATAGACGTTCCTAGAAAAGTTAAAAATAGAACTACCTAGTGACCCAGCATTTACACTATGAGGTTTTTACCCGAGGGACACAAAATTACAGACTCAAAGTGTACAAACACCCCAATGTTTAGAGCAGCAGTTTCAACAATAGCCAAACTATGGAAAGAGCCCAAATGTCCACCGATCGATGAACGGATAGAGAAGACGTGTGTGTGTGTGTGTGTGTGTGTGTGTGTGTGTGTGTGTGTGTGTGTGTGTGTGTGCGCGTGTGTGTGCAGTAGAATATGACTCAGCCATGAAAATGAATGAAATCTTGCCATTTGCAATGATGTGGAAGTCCTCGAGTATATCATGCTAACGAAAAAAGTCAGTCAGAGAAAAACAAATAACATGATTTCACTCATAGGTAGAATTTAAGGAACAAAACAGATGAACATATGGGACAGAAAAAAAGAGAGAGGGAAGCCGACCGTGAGACTCTTAACTATGGAGAGGAAACTGAGTGTTGATGGAGGAAGATGGGTTGGGGATGGGCTAAATGGGTGATGGGTGTTAAGGAGGGTACCGGATGTGATGAGCACTGGGTATTATAGGTAAGGGATGAATCCCTAAATTCTACTCCTGAAACCAGTATTTCACTATGCGTTAACTACATAGAAATTAAACAAACATTTGAAACCAAAAACGGGAATAGGGGTCCAGATCGCCATAGAGAAACACAAACAGCAACCATTGTGTTTTGTTGCTCCCGGTGGCAGCCAAATTTCAATTCACATGTTAAAATTTGACCAAAGATGTTATCTGATAAAAAAAATCATGCAAAATACAACATCTTGGTATTCTATGTAACCAACAGAACCCCAGAATACAAATATCAGCATTAAAAATGATTGTAATATATCAGAATTCAACTCAATATATATTATGAGTAAAGATGGGTTCAGAAGTTAAGGGACTGTCAGAAAATCATACACGTTATATTACAGCCGCGGGTAGAACCTACCTCAGTGCCTCAGCATATTTCATACAAACTGATATTCAATCCAAATGAATTCTGTGTTTGATAAAAGCAGAACTTACAGAAGGATCTGAATATTATTAGCAGTTCGTTGAAGTATTTATACTCAAAAAAAGAAAATGGTTTCATATTGTATGATTTAATAAGGCTTTGACCCAATTTGTTTCTATCTCTACTTGTGTATAAGTCAGGCCGGCAGGATGTTTGATCTACTTGGGAAAGTAATCTTCATATGCAACCCCTGTTAGAAATGTATCATTAAAGTTGTATCTGCATACGTAAAGATATAATATTCGGGGAAAGACCCTCATACTTTGCACTGTCAATGGATAACATACCTGCTTCCGGCATTTTAATGGGCTCTAAGAAGGGTAGACTTGGCCCCTTGCATCAGGGTCATCTTCAGTTATACCCCCAGCCTTTGCCTGAGGCAGCTCCTGGAGATCAGCTTCCAGGTCCCGTCCTTAAAACACAAAGGTAATCGATTTAAGCAGTAAATATGAAATATAAACCAATAAAAGCCTATAGGCTAGGGTGATAAAAAAATGTGATGGGAAAATGCATTTCACACCCTTGTTTTCCTGTAGTACGATTTGCTTTATTTCAAGGGACATTCGAAAGATAAAGCCCACTGCACTTCATTTCCTTTCTATTACCATAGTGTTCTTAGAATAGAGAGCATCAGCTACATGTGGGAAATCAAGTCTACACCACGCATAAGATTTTATTTAAAAAGTACAACGTAGTTTTCCGAAGGATAAGCTGAGTGTATTCGTGGGCCTCTAACAAATCCTATACTAGTGACATCCATGCCGTAGTAGGGCAATCTGCAGGGTATTTTGTCCAATTTTACCCGTTCGATTTAAGTGCAAATTCCCTCTATGTATAAGTTAGGATAAAGCAGTCATGTATAGAGCAAAGTTCCAAAAGTAACGGCAAAACAGTAGTGATTAACAGCCCCACTTCTGTCTGGCAGTGAGACAGTAGGGACAAGTAGGGTGGAAAGAAATTAATGAACTTTGTCGTCAGTCGTATTGTGGAAACCTCTTAACAGCGAATTCCTAACACACTCCATGGCCTGAACGGTGTCCATAATTCACTACAAGTACTTGATGAAGATGTTCCATTTGGAAGACATTCATTTCTTGTTTCATGATCGTTTTAAGATCCTTTTGATTTTCCTAATCGTAAAAGTACTTCAACACCTTTTAAGGCCACGTAAAAATCATATTAACGTAGTGACCCTAATGCCAGTTTCCTGAATGATTAATCAGACAGTGGCTATCATTCACTGAGCTCTTTTCTGGAGTCTCTCTCCTGCTCCACTGAACTGGACTGATTCCTGTGCCACTAATAAGCTACTTTACAGGACAGACACATTTGACTACTAAGCATTCGATACAAAACCATTCACTTGTTTGTAAAACAACACAGATGGTAGGAAGAACACAGACCTCTTTAAAATTGCTTATTTTAAGTAATCTCTACACTCAGTATGGGCCTTGAACTCTCGACCCCGACACCGAGAGTCACATGCTCTACCGACTGAGCCTGCCAGCTTCCCCAAGAACGCAAACTTTGTACTGAACTACGAGGTGTATCTCCATGTGTCAAGCAGTCTTTGGCAAGCCACAATCCCTGAGCCTTAGTTTTCTCATTTATAAAATGGGGCTCCCATCCGTATGCAAACTGGCTTTATTCCACACGTTACAGGATACGTTGACGTGCCACTCTGCCTATCCTGTTGACTAGTGCTTACGCTTTTGATGAAATGAGTGAAAAGGACACACAAAAATATTCTAAGAAGAACAAATTAAACTAGGGAAGCGATGTATAGTTTTGTAGTTAAACATTTTCCTCTAATTTAGAGAGGACAGCATTTTCAAGCACACCGATTAATTCTCGAGGAAAAAGGGAAATTGGTTACGGTGAAGGACTACAGGAAGCTGCACACTATACACTCTTCACATCTTCAACCCGTTTTCGGGAAATGACTGAGAGTCTCTTCCAATGTTTTCTTTCCTCCTGCAATGGTTTGTCATAACGCATGATGCCCACATACACCCCCTGCCCCCACAGTCATTCTCCTTCCCTTTCCCTTCACCTTGAGCCACAGGTCCTGCTTCAACTTCCTTCCCTTGATCAGGCAGAATATCCTGACTCTCAGGTGGTGCCTCCCTTTTTTTCGGTTGCTCATCACTGGGTTGCTGCTCCTAAGGGTGTGTGTGTGGGTGTGTGTATGTGGGCAAATAAAAAGTTGGGTTGTTAATACATGCTAACAGTATAAATATACATTATACATTTTGATATCAAATAAGGAATAAGCATAAAGACACTCCCACATCATGATTCTATGCACTTATTCTTAAAAGTGACTCTTCCCACACAGCGGCTACTCCAACAAAGGTAACCACAAGCACTTTGGAGGCTACTGTAAACTATGCTGGGATGGATATGCACAATCTGTCGTTAATAAGCATGACAAAGGAGCCATAGGGTGTATTTGCATGGGCAACAGAAATATGGAAGCCTTCTGGTTCAATGTTTCCCTCCCTTTATCAGCAGAGAAGATTTTATCACTGTATTTGTATGCCTGCAGCTCAACAAAATTTTCAGAGCAATAAATGGAAGGTAATCGAAAACAGCCAACACGGAAGTACTCACACCCACCTGCTCTTTAGACCCTGGATTATCTTTTCTTTCTTTGATTCTGGTTCTGGATCTGGATCTGACTTGGCCACTCATAGTCCACACTGAAAGGAGAACACTGGTATTTCGAAAATGTACTCTAAAGGAGAGGCATACCACGTCCAACCAAGGCCAAAGCCTTAATTTTTTTTTTTTACTTTGAAAACACTCTGAGAGCCAACCTAGCATCAGTAGAGTGTACAAGCTGTGGTCACACCAAAGACACGGGCTGCAAGATCATTTACATCAGCCAGGCTGGCCGTGAAATCGCCTTATGGACAGGCTAAAAGACGAGGCTTAGCCTCACGCCTGCATTCCCCACTATAAAGGCATTTGAGAAAACAGTGCTGGACATTCAAACCTGAGTCACTACTGCTTTGGTCACATTCCCATTTACTAGGCTCATTTTACCGCCTTAAATAACGTTTGGCTGGAACGCAGGGAAAGAAAGAATCCTCTGCATACGGCCTCGGGCTCTGTTCGCACTCCAAGGGTTCAGGCGTGTAGTCGCGAACCAGACCCACGGGCCGGCTCCTCCCTCGACCTCTGCACGGTGCACGGCTAATCTCGCGGACCCAGTCACAAGCCCCTAGCGTTCCCCGCTACCTGGGCTTTTCTATACCGCCTGGTCGGCTCCCTGCCCCGGGTCCCACAGAGGATCCTGGACTCTGTGCTCTGCTGGCAGCTGTAGGTGCTCCAGGACTCCGAGATCTCCACTAACCGCCCCGCCCCGCCCGCGCCGGGCCTCGGCCCGTCTTCCCCTCCGCTCCTCGACCCACCATCCTCACTTGCCCTGGCCCCACCACGAGGACGAGCGCCATGGCGGCCGCGACGCCTGTGAGGAGAAGGGCGCTAGCTCCTCGCCACTTCCACCTAGGATGCCACAGATCTACCGTCCCCACCTGCCCGCGGCCCACTGGCTCCCTCCCCATCCTCGCTCACACTTAAACTCCTGGAAGGACTGATCTGGGGACCTACCAGTTGAATTGGGCTAGCGAGAAAGCTCACGGCACAGAGAACACGGCGCCTCGACGGATCTCGCCCCAGCTCACAGAGCGCGGACAGCAATGCACACGCCCAGTAACAGTCGCTCACAGCAAGGCGCATGCGCACTGTTCGCTCACAGCAAGGAGCATGCGCACAGCCTTGGCTGCGGGCAGGGTGGGTTGAGGTTTTCCCGCCTGTGCTGCTGCAGAGACTCGCTGCTGCAGAGACTCGCAGCTGCGCGGGTCAGCCGAGGAGAAGGAAAGGGGCTTGAGCGTTCTGTTTTGCACACCACCCAATCTCTCCTAGGCAGCCAGATACTTTGGGGACAGAGAGCCCCAGCTTACCCTTAGCGGACAAGGTGTCTCAGAAAAACCAATGACACGTTAACGCCTGGGTGGCTCCGTCGTCTAAGCATCTGCTTTAGAATCAGGTCATGATCCCGGGGTCCTGAGATCCAGTCCAGCATCGGGCTCCTCCCTCAGCGGGAGCCTGCTTCTTCCTCTGCCCGCTGCGCCCCCTGCTTTTGCTCTCTCTCTATGACAAATTAATAAATGAAATCTTTAAAAAAGAAGAAGAAACACCGCTGAGACAGAAATAGATATGAAGCATTTTAATCCGAGTTTGATACTTCCTTTGTTTAGTCATTTCCTCGTTTGCTTTTGGGTGATGTGTCATTCTTGAATGAACTGGCTCACCTCTGTGTGATAAATACATTAACATCTGTTCTCTTTACGTTTTTCTTGGCGCTACCACACGTTGAATACTCTGCACTCGTAGCTCCTTCCTCTGTAACTGCGTTCATTCAGTCGGTGTATGCTTTCAGAAATATCCACAGATACTGGTCCTGGGATTTAGGCTCCGTCCATGCTCACATGGCATGCAGCAGTAGTGTCTATGTTCCTCAAATTCTGTACTTCCCAATAAACCGCCAGGCCACTTCTAAGCAAAGCTGACTTTATCCCATAAAGGGAGAGCACTACCTGGACAGACTCTTAATAGAGTCTTGGAGGTGGCAGGGCAGGAGAGGTATTTATTCAGATTTTGAAGTCCGCTATAGAGCAGATCTTTCAATGTTGGAGGACGGTGTGATTTAGATTGGGTGAGAATCGTGATAGAATGGCTTAGGTTTGGATGACACAAGGGAAACAATTTTTAAAGATTTTTATTTATTTATTTGAGAGAGAGAGAGAACACAAGCAGGGGGAGAGGCAGAGGGAGAGGGTGAAGCAGACGCCCCACTGAGCTGGGAGCCCGACCTCGGGCTGGATCCCAGGACCTGGAGATCCTGACCTGAGCGGAAGGCAGACGCTTAACCATCTGAGCCACCCAGGTGGCCCACGAGGCAAGAATTTTAAGACCAAAAGCTCAAAGTTTCTTGTGGTTGAAAAATGTCCTTTCACACTTTTTATCGACGCGTTCATGGGTTTTTCAGGTAGTTCCCAGAACGAAGAAGAACGTTATTTGCGACTCTTGTGTTCCCAAGTGAGGCCTTGCTGGATTAGTAAGTTTACGTTGATGCAGAGAGCAAAGTGGAGTCTGTCATGTCAAGCAGGGGCCTGTGTCAAGCAATGACCCAAGTAGGTAACGGTACTGCTGCTAGGAGGGATGGCCGGGACCAGCATCAGCCGACGCCCCAGCACTGATAACAAGCAGAACCAGAGGAGGTCTGCAGGGGCAGACCTTTAAATCCCGACTAAATCCCTTTAGAAAGGGGAAGAATTTTGCAGCAAACCGCCAGACTCTTCAGACATGACCCCTCTATGACTGACCGCTGAGAAAAGGCAACTGCCTCCGATAGCTGCGCCCGACGGATCTCTGAACAGAACTGAGATCCTTCACCGCTTGAACGTAATAAGCGGTCATGCCCAGAGCTGCCCCGGACCAGAACGGACCGGACCGAGGCCTTGTTTCAACTGCATGCCCACAGACTGACTTCCCCTTTGGTTCACTAACTTCCTGCACCCTTGTGTTATCTCGCTTGTGGTGTGGTTTGTCTTACGTCCTGCTCTGTGTGCTGTTTGAGAAGCCAAGTTTAATCACAGGGGGGAGTTGTCATTGAGTTTGGAATCCTGAACCTGCTTTATAATGGTGATTTACTTTGTTCTATGATTGCATAAAGCTGACGTTGGGGAAAGACACAACCCCTGTGTGTGCTTTCACAGAGGGGTCATGACGGTTGATGAAAGCAGGGGAATACGAACCCTTGCTAATGTAGACAGTCAGCTGTGTGCAGGTGTCCATTTTGATTACTTTGAGATAACTTAGTAGTTTTGTGTGGGAGGTGCACATGGAAGAGAGGACAAGAGGGGCGCCCTAGTCAGAAAGTATCTTTTTCTGAATAAGTTAGGATATGCTGCTGAACTTAAGTGACTCCGATGTGTTCCATCTAGCTGGGCTTCTTCGAAGGAAGTAGCTTCAGTATAGCAAGGGAGGTCTCCCAGGCTCTCTGCCTCTTTCTCCCTGAGAAGCAGACTGAATAGGAAATGTGATTCTTCTCAAGGAATGTTTAAGAGTGAGAGTAGTCACAGCCCTCAGAGGTTTATTTTTTATCTCTTAAAATCATTGTCAGCAAGGAGACTATCATCACCGAGTTACTCTGGCTGGCTCTTTCTCTTTTAGCCCCCGTTTTTGGGTGTGTGTAGCACTCAAGAAGGGCTCAAAGGTTGGGACGCGGTGATTTCTGAATTTACACTTTCTGGGAGCACCTAAATTGCAAACATTCAAGTTCCTGCCGTCGGATGCCTGGACAGTTAGTTGTGGGTTCTGAGGACCTGATGATGCCCGAACTGCTCCAGTCCACCTCCCAGGCCTGACTTCAACCTGGTACAAACATTTGGCTTTCTCCCACCATTCCTGTTGGAGAAAAGTGTTGGGCAGCTCGTGATAGGGCCATAATTGGATTCAGGTGAAAGCCAGTTGTGAAGATGCTCCGGGGACCCCCAGGAAGCAGCGGCAAGTATCAAGGACACTGTAGAGGCGGGAAGAACTGCCCGACTGTTGCCTCCAGGAGCTGTGTCTGCGCTGCTAAGCACGGAGCTAGGGCTGAGAGTGCCAGAAACTCCTCTGCCTGGGGGAGGGCTTCAGTTTTCTGCAGGACCAGAGCTTCTCTCCATGCAAGCAGGAGAATCTAGGAAGCAATTGAAATTCCCACAGAACCGAGGATGAGTGGGCATGGGGCAAGTTCTACAGATTCGGGGCGGCTGCCATTTTCCAGGGTACTGGAGGCGGCTAGTAACTAAGCTCACACTGTTTGCTGGTTGAGGTCAAATGGATCAATGTAACCGTGTGAAATGCAACTCTCACCCTGGCTTCATAAGCTGGGAGCGTTGTAGGAGATGCGGTCCTTTATTGCTAGGGCACAGAGTGTATGAGCTTTGTCGATCTTCTCTTGTCTTCAGACATCAACACTTTTGGTTCTCAGGCTTTGGTCATACAGTGGGACTTACAACCCGTGTAGGGGTCCCGGGGGGGGGGGGCTCAGTCGTTAAGTGTCTGCCTTCTGCTCATGTCATGATCCCGGGGTCCTGGGATTGAGCCCCGCATCGGGCTCCGTTCTCCACGGGAAGCCTGCGTCTCCCTCTCCCACTCCCCCTGCTGGTGTTCCCTCTGTCGCTGTGTCGCTCTCTGTCAGATAAATAAATAAAATCTTAAAAAAAAAGAAAGAAAAAAGCAAAAACCCCACAAAAAACGACAACCCCATGTAACCAGGTCTTTAGACGTGGACTGAAGTAGGCCACCGACTTTCCTTGTTGTCTTGTGTGTACAGAGCCGACCGTGGGTTTCCTCACCTTCATAATCACATAAGCCAACTCCTGTAATGAATATCCTCCTCTTATATATGCCTGTACATCTGTATGTAATCCTGTTGGTGCTAGTTCTCTGCAGAATGGTTGACTACAGAAGGTTTTGGTGCCGAGAGTGTTTCTAGAGGACCCGGATGTTCAGGGTGGGTTTTCTGAATTGCTTGTTGGTTTTCTGCAATTGAGTGTCTAATATGATTACATTTAAAGAAGCTAATGGCTCGATTTCTAATAGGAAAAACAGCACCGATAGTCCATGAATCGTTGTTTACAGAGATACACAAAATATGTGCATTTGACACTCCTAAACAACCACTTATAAGAAGCAAGGAGTTTCGTGACTCTGTATATGACAATGAAGAGCTGCAGAGTAGTGTGTTGTTGGGGTCCAGGGCCCAAAGCGGCTTCTGAGGGCCAGAAAGAATTCTTGAGACATCTCTGGTGCAAAAGAAGGTGGTTTTATTAAGGCAAGGGGACAGGTCCAGTGGGCAGGAAGAGCTGCTGCCCTGGGACTGGGAGGAGCAACTGATGATATACTTTGGGGTTGGGGGAAGTAAAGATAAGGGAAGCTTCAAAAGGATTTTCATATGCTAAAGAAGACTCACAAGAAACCTGAGGCCTTGATGTTGTCAAACCAAGATTGTTTTTCCCTCAGCAAGGCATTAACTTCAAGACTGTTGGGAGATTCCTGGAGGTACATTATACTCCGACTGTCTCAAGGATTTGTCAGTGGGCTGCCAGTTAGAAGGACATCTAATTTTACCTACATTTCCTTCTGCCTTTGTTTCCCACATCACCGCCGCTGTCTAATAAACATAGCTCACATTCCCCAACAGGAAGAGGTTTAGCTTACCTGCCCTAGCAGGAGGAAAGAAGAATGTCTCTTTGCCCAGCAACAGCCCATCCCATGAAGACCACCACACTCAGCCAATGGCAAGCTGTAGAAACCCCTCCCAGCTTCCTCTTCTCCACTGTAAAAGCAAGACTCTCTCCTATGATCTCGGCACTTACAGAGGGGTTGCCTGGTTTCCTTGTCCAGAATTGCAAGTCCTCTGCTCTTCCTGAATGAGGTCATTTTGCTGGTAAAAAAGAAAAGAAAAGAAAAAAAGCTGGTTCTTTTGTGTTTTGAAGGTCAACCATACACTCCTGGACATTGATACTCTAAATCTTTCTTCTAGTCTTCCCAAAGGGACCTTTTAGTAGGGTGACTGGACACTGGGAAAGAGGAAATGATCACAACTTTTCGGGACTGCTGGACACCGGATCTGAAGTGCCACTGATTCCAGGAGACGCAAAGTGACTCTGTGGCCCTCCAGCCTGAGCAGGGGCTTATGGAAGTCAGGTGACCAATAGGCTATACTGTCAGTGGATGGGGAAAATTCAGTGTGAGATATTCATACTACCATCTGTCATCAGTGAGGAAGTGGAAACCAAGTCAATAGCAGTGAGATATCCCGATGTGTCGGGAGTGGATGGAGGGTCACACACACAGTGATGTGTCCTCCCCCAACTTGTAGTTGCGGCAGGAATCAAACGTTAGGAATGCAACTAGCCTCTGCATCAGAAATATAGGCCTAACGTAAAGGTCGATTTTAGATGGTCCCCTCAGCGAACCAGTCCTTTTCGTGGTGCAGTGCCGTGGACAGTTCAAGCAGCTTCCATGATGTTTCCCTAGTTCTTGGGCTCACAGATGGGTGTCTTCAATCTGCAACAGTCCCCGAGCCTCAGTCCTGTTCACTCAGCCTGGGCCTGCTTTCAGTGCAGCACAGCTCCTGCTGAGGCTGAAAGAGCCCACAGCAGGCACATCAGGTTTCAGTACAGAGTCAGGTCAGGGAATCAGGATCTGTGAAGCCAGGGTTGCAAAGAAGCCAGAAGCTTTTCTTTGGCAGCAGCAGCAGCAAAGGCAAAAAATACTTCAAGCTGGACAGCCCTGCCTCATGTCCAAGCCACAAGCAAGGCTACCCTGAGCCCCATTTATCTTGTCAGGCATAGAATCCAATTGCCCCACTCAAAAACATGCACACCTGGCTGACAGATCATGACTCTGTATGCGCGAGATAGCTGATTTTACAGGCGTTCACTAAAAACTGAAAACTGCTTTAAAACCCCAAATTTTATCTCCATCTGTATATTGCCACCCTTTTATATTGTTTCTCATTTTACAGAGGCAACAATCGGAGTAAAAACCATCAGTTATAGAGACATGTTTTCTTCTTAATATTCGCAGAGCCAAAATTCCAATCTGCTCACCTGAGTCAAACACAAGTTAAGACACGAAGTCCCTTTAGTATCTTTTTGTTTCTATTTTCCCTGATAGGGATGGTTCCTTCAGCATTTAAGATACTGCAAGTATATATGACACTTTACATCAATTTTATCATATGTCCAGTTGCACCAGCCATAAAAGGAAATAAAACAAATACTTACTGTTAGATCTTATTTTTTTCTTTTTCGGTCTCTCGGAAGTAATAAGATTTGGATTATAGGCGGCAATGGAGATCCTCTGAAATTCTGGGAGGTAGCCTCAGGAGAAGCAGCAACGCTGAAGTCGAGGCTTGAAAACTTTTCCCGTTTCCTTCTCGGTTATCTAAAGGTTTACTCAAACCCAGAGAATTGGCTTAATTTTACCAGCGCCCTTGGAGGAGAGAGAAACTAAAATTTTAACTTCTTCTTCTTCTTCATTTTTTTTTGCCCCCCCCCGCCCCGAAGGTTACCCTTGTGTATTTCTGAAAACCTGTTCTTCTGCCTGGAGGACAGAAGAAAAAACAAATTTGTCACCTGGCTATGCTGTTTTTCTCCCTTCAGGAAAAGTTTTAACAAGATTTAAGCCATTCATGACGAAAGCATTCCGCAAACGAGGAGGAGCCGAAGGACGATCTATAAAGAGCAACTACAAAAATCCCACATCTTACACCATACTTAATAGAGAAAGACTACTTGTCTTTCTCTAACATCAAGAACCAAGCAAGAAACTGGTGTAGCCACTGTGGAAAAGAGTATCGAGGTTTCCCAAAAAGTTAAACCTAGAACTACCCTACAATCTAGTAATCGCACTATTGGGCATTTATCCCCAAAATACAAAAACACAAATTCAAAGGGATACCTGCAGCCCTATGTCTCTAGCTGCATTATTTACAATAGGCAAATTATGGAAGCAACCCAAGTGCGTGTACCACCTGCCAGGCCCTGACAGGACGTCTGGTCTATGGCTGATTTTAGGTTGGCCTTAGTCATCACTTTACATCTGTAAGATAATACAGATTGTATCTGCCTTCTACATTTCAATCGTTGCTCATACTTCCGGGTGTTCAATGGAACCCTCATTTTATTTCAGAAGACGTATCAACTTAAAATGATCACGATCATCATTTCGGGGACTTATCATTTCAAACAGCCTGTATTGCACTCAGACCAACGACTTGATACCACTTCCAATTCAATTTTGTTTTCCACATTTTCAGTGAGGAAACAGGCTACAGAAAAAGCATCCCTTGATTCTATCAATAGATGCAGAAAAAGGATTTGACACCATCCAACATCCATTCATGATTAAAACTCAGAAAACAGAAATAAAGAGGAAATTCCTCAGCTCGATAAAGAACATCGACAAGAAACCTTCAGCTAACACTGGACTTAATTGTGACCTTTCCCTCTGAGGTCAGGAAAAGGCAAGGACGTCCCCTCTTGCTATTCAGGTTCAACATCCTACTCGAAGTCCTAGCTAACAAGGGAGGAAATTATAGATACTCTGATTGAGAAGGAAGGAACAAACTGTCTCTGTTTGCAGATATCATGATTTTCTTTGTAAAGATACTTAAAAGAATAAAAACCTGGTGGAACAAATTAGCCATTCTACCCAGTTTGAGGATACAAGGTTACCATAGCAGAGTCCACTGCTTTCTTCTATATCGGCCTAAGGAACTGGACTTTGGAATTAAGAACCCATTACCATTTACATTAGCACCCCACAGAATGATCAATTTGGTCTAAGTCTAACAAAATATGTACAAAATCTATATGAGGAAAATTACAACGGTCTGATGAAAGAAATCAAAGAAGAACGAAACAAATGGAGAGATAGTTCATGTTCATGGAAGGGGACTCAATATCGTCGACTTGCCAATTCTTCCCACTTTGTTCTATAGATTAATGCATCCTAATCAAAATCCGGCAGGTTACTTTGCGCACATTGACAAACTGATTAGGAAGTTTCTATGGAGAGGCCAAAGACACAGTACAGCCAACACAATACTGAAGGAGGAGAAAAGGTTGGTAGCCTGACACTACCGTACTTCAGGACTTAGTATAAACTTAAGACAATCAAGGCAGTATGGTACTGGAGAAAGAATAGACCGACAGGTCAATGGAACAAAAGAGAAAGCCCAGAAACAGACCTCCATAAACACAGCCAACAGATTTATGCAATGGACCGAAAGTAATACGCTGGAGCAAAGAAGTCTTTTCGACAAATGATGCTGGAATATCTGGACATTCACGTGGGGAAAAATGAATTTAGACACAGACCTTATGCCCTTCACAGCAAATTAACTCAAAAGGATCACAGACCTAAGTGTAAAATAAAAACTACAAAACTGCATGGGAGATGCCTTTGCATAGGCAATCCAAAACAGAGCAGAACATCTAGATGAAGATGGACACAGAGAACATTTCTTTTGATACAACCTAAAGGCATGATCCACGAAAGAAACAATAGATACGGTAGGCCTCATTAAAATTAAAAAAGTCTGCTCTTTGACAGACTGGCAGAAAATAGATGAAGAGGCATATCTGATAAAAGACTGTTATCCAAAATTTAGAAAGAATTCTTAAACCCCAAAATATGAAAATGAACACCCCGATTTAAACATAGGCAAAGACACGAACAGGGAAGTCACCAAAGAAGATACACAGATGGGAAATAAGCATATGAAAAGATGCTCAACATCCTATGCCATTATGAAATTGCAAAATAAACAACAACGAGGCATCACTGTACACTGAGAACATCAAATGTTTGTGAAGACGTGCAGTAACCGGAACTCCCATTCGCTGCTGGTAGAAAGCCAAAGCGGCATAACCGTTTGGAATACAGAATCGAGGTTGCTCACAAAACTCAACACATGCTTATCGTACAATCCAGTAATCACACGCCTTAGTGTTTCCTCAAATTAGTTGAAAATTTATGTCCGCACAAGAACCTACACACAAATGTTTATAGTAGCTCTATTTATAACTACTCAAACTTGGAAGCAACCAACATAGCGGTTTCCTTTTTTGGGAGATAAATGTATATTTATCTAGAGATACGGCACATCCAGAGAACGGAATATTATCCAGGGCTAAAACAAAGGAGCCATCAAGCCATGAAAAGCCAGGAGGAACCTTAGATGCATCTCAGCAGTGAAAAAGTCAATCTGAAAAGGCTATACATACGGTAAGATTCCTACTATGGTGATCTTCCATAAAAGGCAAAACTATGGAGACATTAAAACATTAGTGGCCTCGTGAGTTAGAGGAGAGAAGGAAGAACAGGCAGTGTGCAGAGCAATTTTACGACAGCGAAATAATTCTGTAGATACAATAATTGCACTTTTGATGTTTAGTTAATGTAGTTCAAGGTTTATGCCCACTCAGAAATCCTGTGGACATGACATTACTCATTTGTGAAAACTGTTAGAATGTACAGCACCAAAGGTGAATCACAACGTAAACTGTCGGTGGACGTTTGGAGGGATTATGATATATGGGTTCATCGATTATAGTTCATGCATCACTCTGACGCAGAATATTGTAAGTGGAGGAGGCTGTGTATGGGTGGGAGCGGTAGGTATGTGGCAACTCTGACTTTTGGCTCAAGTTTGCCGTGAACTTAAAACTGCTCTAAAGAGTAAAACTATTTTTAAAAACCTAGTGAGGAGTTTCTGCTTCTGGCTGCCATGGAGTTAGCTCACTGCTGCCTATGTCTCCCTGTGATTGTAACTGACCATTGTAGACAAAAGGCAAAAATAAAAAATAAAAAATAAATATAATACCACTTGCCTGAGGAGTCTGAAAAGGAAGCAAAAGCAGATGCCTTGTCGTAGACAGTGAAACCAGGGAGTAGGGAATGGTATAGGTTGTGTTACCCGTTTCCTTTCACACTTTTGTCTTTAACATTTCCCCGAGCCAGACTGCCTCACAGATTTGTGCAACAGCAGGGATACATGCAATTGACAGAGGAAGTGATACTTTGGGCCCAATTTACAGATGATTCTGCACCATATGCAGACACCACCTGCAAGTGGATAGCTGTGGTACTACAGCCCCTTTCTGGGATATCCGTGGAGGACAGTGCGGAAGGGTCAACCTCCCAGTGGGCAGAACTTCGAGCAGTGCACCCGGTTGTTTACTTTTCTTAAAAGATCAATGGACAAGGGCACTAGGGTGCCTCAGTTGGTTAAGCGCCTGACTCTTGAATTCGGCTCAGGTCACGATCTCAGGGTTGTGGGATCGAGCCCCCCGTTGGGCTCTGTGCTGGGCGTGGAGCCTGCTTAAGCTTCTCTCTCCCTCTCCCTCTGCCCCTCTCCCCTCCTCTAAGGAAAAGAGGAAATGGACGGAATTCTGATTATCTTCCAATTCACGGGCTGTGGCCAATTGTTTGGCAGAGAGGTCAGGGAAGTGGAAGGAACAGGAATTAAAATAGGTGACCAAATTCTAGGAAAGAGGTATGTGGATAGACCTCTCTGAGTAGGTGAGAAATGTGAAGGTATTTGTGGCTTATGTGAATGCTCACTAAAGGGTGACCTCAGCAGAGAGGAAGATTCTTTTTCTTTCTTTCCATTCTCTTTTCTTTTAAATTTCAGTATAGTCGCCCTACAGTGTTATATTAGTTTCAGGTGTATACTATCGTGATTCAACAATCCCAGACATCACCCAGCGCTCATCAGGACAAGTGCACGCCTTAATCCCCATCGTCTATTTCACCCATCCCCACCCCACCCCCACCCCCGGTAACCATCGGTTTGTTCGCTACAGTTAAGAGTCTGTTGGTTGGTTGTCTCTCTCTCTCAGCAGAGATGCATTTTACTAATCAAGTATATAAGATGAACTGTTCTATGGATATTAGCCTCTTTCCTCAGCCATCCTTGTCATTGCCCAATGGGCTACTGGACCAATTGGCCATGGGTCATAGAAGGATGTTATGTATTGGTTCAGCACTGGACTTCTACTCACCAGAGCTGACGTGGCTGAGTGCACCGCTGAGTGCCCATACCTGCTAGCAACAGAAATGATCCGTGTGTCTTTGATAAGGCACCCTCCCCCCAGGTGATCAGCCAGCTAGCTGGTGGCAGGTTTATTACATTGGACCTCTTCTATCATGGAAAAGCGGCATTTGTTCTTACTGGAATAGACACTTACCATCGACATGAATTTGCCTTCCCTGCATGCATTGCTTCGTGTCTAAACTAACAGCAGTGACTTACGGAATGCTTTTTCTGCCACTGTTGTATTCCGTGCAGCCTGATTCTGATGGAGGAACTAAGTTCACAGCACATGGTGTGAAGCCACGAGCCCCTAGTCATGCAATTCACTGGTGGTATCATGCTCCCCACTGTTCCAAGTCCGCTGGCTGATGCAACGTTGGAATGTCCTTTTGAAGACTCTGCTAATGGTGCCAGGTAGATGGCAATACCCTGTAGGAGTGGGGCAAGGTTCTCCAGGAGGCTGTATACCTGAATCAGCATCCAACACACGGGGCTATTTTTCCCATGGGCAGGAATCACGGGTCCAGGAATCGAGGGATGGAAACTGGCAGTGGCACCACTCACTATTAACCCCTAGTGATGCACTAGCACAATTTCTATTTCCTGCCCCCTGTGGCTTTATGCCTTGCTTGCCTAGAGGTCTTAGTTCCAATGGGAAGAAAAATGACAATGATTCCGTTGAACTGTAAGTTAAGAATGCTGCCCACCGCTTTGGTGCTAATACTTTCACGTAACCTGCCTTCCAGAGACGCTTCCCAGGGAAAGAACAGATGATGGCTAAGTTCATGTGTCAACTTGGCTAGGACAGAGTATTCACATATTTGGTCAAATACTAGAGGGGATATTGCTGGGAAGCTAATCTCTAGATAAGGTTAACATTTAAACCAGTAGACTACGAGTAATTCACATCACCTTCTATAAGGGGGCCGGGACTCATTCAGTCAGACGAAGACCATAAAAGAAAACAGGGCTGAAGTCACCCAAGGAAGAGAGAATTCTGCCTTTATACTGTCTTTGGATTTGGGCTGTAAGATCAGCTCACATAGTAAGTTTTCCAGCCACTGTGTTGTTACCCACTTCTGGAGTCCCCAAATCCTTTTCCTTTCCTTTAATATTATTCAGAATTTTCTCTTTTTCCTTTCCCAAGTTTTTACAAAATTCCAGTGAGTTTACATACAGTGTAATATTAGTTTCAGGTGTAGGATTTAGTGATTCATCACTTACATACAAAGCCCAGTGCTCATCCTACATCCCCTCCTAAATCCCCATCCCCTATTTAACAGATTTCCCCCACCCACCTCCCCTCCAGTAACCCTCAATCTGTTCTGTATAATTAAGAGTCTGTGTCTTGGTTTGTCTTTCTTTCCCCTGTCCCATGTTCATCTCTTTTGTTCCTTATATTCCATACATGAGTGAAATCACATGGTTTTTTTCTTTCTCTGACCGGCTTATTTGGCCTAGCTCCATCCACGCCATCGCAAATGGCAAGATTTCGTTCTTTCAGAGTTTTCATTTGGTTGCCTCTTGCATTAATCTCAAACTCCACAGGCTTGCTTCGTAGAGAAGACCAAGTAGAAATGAGTCTCTGTCATTTTGTCCAGACCAAAAGTCGTATCTTGTTTTGTACAGAGTGCCACTTCTTTCATAAATTTTGGCACATCCCCGAAACAAAAGCTTATGTCTAATTCTTATTTCCTCAATGTGCTGAATAATGAAAGTCGGATTAGTACTTTCAAAAGTGAGAACTTACCCATATCACCCAATTTAACACACACCTATACTTCATCAATATGGAACCAACGGCTATTAAACCTCTAGTACTCTCTGAGTCATGCAAGAGACTGTATAATATGAAATTTATCGAGTGCCAGGGTTTTCCATGCTATAGTCCACATCACATTGATTTTTCATGTTATTTTTGAATAGGCATAGTGTGTGATCAAAACTGCTATTCCTTAATATACAGAAATCTTATTGTTCCACTGAGTATAAATATTAGTAGAAACGTACGGTCCATATGTTAAATGGATGGGTTTCAGTAAAAGAAAAATGTTGCCTCTACTTTTAGCAATGGTACTTCCTAGGAACAACTGCGTATGATTCTCATCCTGAAAGATGAAAAATTTCAACAGAAAACTAAACTATCTTTAAATGATTCAAATGGACATTTTCAAATGGTGAAAACCCAGCCTTTAAAACTAAGAATCCACTATATCGGGTTAGCAGAAGATTCCATACAAGCAAGGTCAGGACCAAGGCAGACCACAGGATTAGGGAGCTGAAAATATCAACATGAAGCTAGAGAGAAAAAAAGGTAAGGATTCAGGTCCAACACAGGTGTAAGTGAAGACAGGCAAGGAGAGAAAAAACAGGGAAGAAGCAGTGTGTGAACAAACAATAGCCCAGATTTTCTACAACTGATGAAAGGCATCCGTACATATCACAAGCTCTGTAGACCCTCCAGAAATAATGACAAAGATAGTCACCCCCACAGCATCAAATTTAAAGAGTGCTGATAACCAAACAGAAATTCATAAAAGTAAGCAGGTAAAAAAGTATACTTTACCTTTAAAGGTGAGCGATATCATAGAATAATGAAACCTAGGAGAAAATGAAATGGTAGCTTTCACAGTCTAGGAAACCAAGTGTCAATGTACGATTCTATAAGCAATAAAAATATTCTTTAAGAAGACGAATTGTAAGTGTTCTCTCTCCCTCACAAACACACACACACTGATGAAATTCATCACCAGCAAGTGTGCACTAAGAGAAATAATATTAAAAGTTCTCCAGGCAGAAAAAATAGAACTCCAAAGTGAAACAGTATTATAGGAAATAAGGAGGAGCAAAGAAAGGTCATTATGTGAGTAAATATAAGAGAATATTGACTGCATCATCATTGTAGAAACAAAAAAATCATATTTTATGGCGTTTCAAGTATATGTAAAATTAACGTAATGTAAATATAAGGTAGAAGTTCAAGGGGAGAAATGAAGTTAAAGTATTCCACAAATCCTGCAGTATAAGGGAAGTAATAGAATTCATACTTTGCATTCGCTGTTAGTAATTATCAACACTGTATCAACTCAGGGCTGCATAGTGGAAGCTGTGTGATAGTCAATAAAAGAGAAAGGAAATACAGACTTAACAACCTCACAGAGAAAAGTGGAATCACAAAAAATATTGGAACGTTCTCATAAAGAGAAAAAGGGCCATAAGAAGTATGAATCAAAAGACGGTAACAAGTATTGTACTCCATGTCACCGTGAGGTTGAATCTAATATTATTGATTTATTTAAATTCAAGTGCTTAACGGATAGTGTAGTATTAGTTTCAGAGTAGTTTCACTTTAGTGATTCACCAGTTACATATAAACCTCAGTCAGTGTTCATTACATCCAGTGCCTCCTTACTGGACATCTCCCAGATAGCCCATCCCCCACCCACTGCCCCTCCAGGAACCCTCAGTGTGTTTCCCATAGTTAACTGTCTTTTATGGTTTCTCTCCCTTTCTGATGTTGTCTTATTTTACTTGACCCTCACTTCCCGTATGGGGATCTACTTATTTTGATACCACATATGAAAATAATTTTAAACGGGTCAGGGTTAAAATTATAAGTGTGTAAATAGAACACACAAATGAATAAATATATGCATCCACACGGTCCCCTCTTTTACTTTGTTTTTTTTTATAGTTCGCTCCATGCCCACTGTGGAGCCCGACACGGGGCTTGAACTCACGACACTGAGATCAAGACCTGAGCTGAGATCAAGAGTCAGGGGCTTAACTGACTGGGCCACACTGGCACCCCCTCCTAGTGCCCTGTTCTTGAAATGTGCATACTGCTTTCCTTTCCCGTTCTTCGAATATACCCTAAGGATACCGTCTTGACATAGAATTGTGCTGATAAGACTCTTTGGATGAAAGACCTCAATGTGAGACAGGAATCCATCAAAATCCTAGAGGAGAACATGGGCAGTAACCTCTTTGACATCGGCCACAGCAACTTCTTTCGAGATACATCTCCAAAAGCTAGTGAAACAAAAGCAAAAATGAACTTTTGGGACTTCATCAAGATCAAAAGCTTCTGCACAGCAAAGGAAACAGTCAACAAAACAAAGAGGCAACCCACAGAATGGGAGAAGATATTTGCAAAGGACACTGGAGATAAAGGGCTGGTATCCAAGATCTAAAAAGAACTTCCCAAACTCAACAACGAAAAAAGAAATAATCAAGTCAAAAAATGGGCAGAAGACATGAAAAGACACTTCTCCGAAGAAGACATAGAAATGACTAACAGACACGTGAAAAAATGTGCATCATCATTAGCCATCAGGGAAATTCAAATCAAAACCACATTGAAATACCACCTTACACCAGTTAGGATGGCAAAAATGGACAGGGCGAGAAACAACAAATGTTGGAGAGGTTGTGGAGAAAGGGGAACCCTCTTACACTGTTGGTGGGAATGCAAGTTGGTACAGCCACTTTGGAAAAGAGTGTGGAGGTGCCTCAAAAAGTTAAAAACAGAGTTACCCTATGACCCAGCAATTGCACTCCTGGGTATTGACCCTAAAGACACAGATGTAGTGAAAAGAAGGGCCATACGCACCCCAATGTTCATAGCAGCAATGTCCGCAATAGCCAAACTGGGGAAAGAGCCGAGATGCCCTTCAACAGATGAATGGATAAAGAAGAAGTGGTCCATATAGACAATGGAATATTGCTCAGCCATCAGAAAGGTGAATACCCAACTTTTACATCAACATGGATGGGACTGGCGGAGATGATGCTACGTGAAATAACTCCAGCCGAGAAAGTCAATTATCACAGGGTTTCACTTATTTGTGGAACATAAGGAATAGCATGGAGGACCTTAGGAGAACGAAGGGAAAAATGAAGGCGGGGGAGGGAATCAGAGGGAAAGATGAACCATGAGGGACTATGGAGTCTGAGAAACAAACAGGGATTCGGAGGAGAGGGGAGAGGGGGGATGGGTTAGCCCGGTGATGGCTATTAAGGAGGGCACGTGCTGCATGGAGCACTGGGTGTTATACGAAAACAATGGATCATGGATCACCACCTCAGAAACTAATCACGTATGTTGCGGCAACTAACAGAACATAATACAATTTTTTTAAAAAGAGTCTTTGGAAGCTGTATATGGCTGAACTCACTTAAATCCTCTGTATAAACTGTTTTTAATCTGATGTTAATTACCATACATTCTCACATCATTAGTTTTTGAGGAAGTGTTCCCTGATTCATTGTTTGCATACAACACCCAGTGCTCCATGCAGTACATGCCCTCTTTAATACCCATCACCGGGCTAACCCAGTCCCCACACCCCTCCCCTCTAGAACCCTCAGTTTGTTTCTCAGAGTCCATAGTCTCTCTGTACAAACTTTAAAGAATTGATGGACTGGCGTGGATATCTCCTAGTCTTTTGGACGCGGTAAAAAAGAATCGTAAATAAATTTCCTTGCTTCTTAACCTGCAACCCACCAATCTGAGGTGATCCACCTCTTTCTTGGGTTTATTCCTGCCCTCCTCTTATGGGGGGGTGGTGGTGCTAGGTTCAGATTACACACAGGAGGTTCCTCGAATAAGGAAGCAACACAATGGCATGAAACACAATGATGACAGAATACACACTTTGGTTAATGTGTACTAGTAATGTAAACTAGTATTTGACAAAATTACTCACTCGAATAAGCCTTAACAGGCTTCAAAGGAAGTAAGAATCGGTTGCCTGACAAGAGGAAAGTTAATGTCGGATTCGACATTAAAAAGAACGGAAAAATCTCGGACCAAGCCATACTCTGGTAGGTAACTTATGCTGAAAGAAATCATACTGTAAACTAGAAAATAGCTTTAATCCAATATTAATGAAGGTGGCCCACAACTTGTACTGAATGCAGATGAAGTCATGCTTGAGGATAAGGTATAGTCTAAAGTGCATAAACAAGAGAAGAAAGGGTGGATAAGAATTACTTCAAACTCTACGCCAACAAACCAAAAAAAAAAAGGAAGAAGCTATTAAAAAAAGGATCCAATGATCAGTGCCTGGATAGCTCAGCTGGATATGCATGTGACTCATAGTTTTGGCACAGTTGATTGAGATCAAGCCAAGCGACAGGCTCCACGCTCAGCATAGAGTCTGCATGAGATCTTCTCCCTCTCCCTCTGCCCCTTGCCCCACTTGGGCAAGCTCGCTCTCTCGATCTTTCTCTCTAAAATAAACTAAAAAAATTTTTGAAAAAGAATATCCGTGGTGCGGGGGTGGCTCAGTTGGTTAAGTGTGTGCCTTTGGCTCAGGTCATGGTCCCAGGGTGCTGGGATCGAACCCCACATCGGGCTCCGTGCTTGGCGGGAGGCCTGCTTCTCCCTCTCTCACTCCCCCTTCTTGTGATCCTGCTCTTGCTATCTCTCTCTCTGTTCTGTCAAATAAATAAATAAAATCTTAAAAAAAAACAGCCAATGGGAAAAAGATAGTCTCTTCAACAAATGGTGTTGGGAAACCTGGACAGCAACATGCAAAGGGATGAAACTGGACCATTTTTTTCACTATATACAAAAACAAATTCCCAATAGACTAAAAACCTAAATGTGAGACATGAAGCTATTAAAATCCTACGGGAGAATACAGGCAGTAACCTCTTTGACATTAATCATACAATTTTTCTACATATGTCTCCCAAAGCAATGGAAACCAAAGCAAAAATAAAGTATTTGGACTTCAACAAAATGAAAAGCTCCTCCACAGCAAAGGAAGTAATCAAGAAAACTAGAAGGCAACCTATGGATAGGGAAAAGATATTTGCAAATGACAGACCTGATAAAGGGTTAGTATCCCAAATATATAAAGCTCTTATGATACAGAATCCCCCAAACACAAATAATCCAGTCAAGAAATAGGCAGAAGGAAACAGACGTTTCTCCAAAGAACACATACACAAATGGCCAACAGACACGTGACAAAATGCTCCACATCCCTCGCTATCAGGGAAATACAATTCAAAAGCACAATGAGATACCTCCTCACACTCGTCAGAATGGCTAAATTTAACAAGTCAGGAAGTGACAGATGTTGGTGAGGATGGGCAGATAGGGGAACCCTCTTACACTGCTAGTGGGAATGCAAGCTGGTACAGCCACTCTGGAAAACAGTAGGGAGGCTCCTCACAAAGTTAAAAATAGATCTACCCTACGATCCAGCAATTCCACTACTAGGTAATTACCCAAAGGATACACCCGTAGTGATCTGAAGGGCCACCTGCACCACAATGTTTATAGGAGGAAAGGCCACAGTAGCCAAAATACTGAGAGAGCCCAGATGTCCATCAATGGATGAATGCATAAACAAGTGTGGTGTATATATATATATATACAATGGAATATTACTCAGCCATCAATACACTGACATCTTACCATTTGCCGCAACATGGATGGAACTAGAGGGTATTATGCTAGACGAAACAAGGCCTTCAGGGAAAGACTATTATCATATGATTTCACTCCTATGTGGAAATTGAGAAACAAAGCAGAGGATCATAGGGGAAGGGAGGGACAAGTAAAATAAGAGGAAATCAGAGAGAGGGACAAACCATACAAGACTCTTGACTATAGGAACAGGGTTACAGGAGGGGATGTGTGGGGGGAATGGGATATCTGGGTGAGGGGCGTCAAGGAGGACACTTGCTGTAAAGAGCACTGGGTGTTCTATGCAACAGATGAATCGCTAAATTCTACCTCTGAAAGTACTACTACACTACATGTTCATTAATGAAATTTAAATAAAAAAATACTAGACGTCCCAGGCTCAGCAATCAGATAACAAAAAGAAACAAGGGCATCCACACCGGCAAGGAAGAAGTCCAACTTTCAGTATTTGCAGAAGGCAATGATCCTCTATGTGGAAACCGCAAAAGACTCCACCAAAATATTGCTAGAACTGTTACACGCATTCAGTAAACGCACAGGACACAAAGTCAAGGTACAGAAATCCGTTTCATTTCTATACACCAACAATGAAGCAACACAAATAGAAACTGAGGAGTCAATCCCATTTACAATTGCAAAAACCACATAATACCTAGTTATAAACCTTACCAGAGAGGTGAAAGCCCTGTACCCTGACAACTATAGAACACTGGTGAAAGAAACTGAAGATGACACAAAGAAATGGACAACTATGCCATGCACATGGATTAGAAGAATAAATATTGCTAGAATGTCTATACTACCCAAAGCAATCTACACATTTAATGGCATCCCTATCAAAATACCACGAGCATTTGCCACAGAGCAAGAACAAATAATCCTAAAATTGGTATGTATCCACCAAAGACCCAGAAGAGCCAAAGCAACCTTGAATAAGAAAAGCAAAGCTGGAGGTATCACAATTCTGGACTTCATGTTATATTACAAAGGTGTAGTGATCAGAACAAGATGGCACAGCCACAAAAACAGCCACATTGATCAGGGGAACAGAATAGAAACCCGAGAAAGGAACCCACCCCTATATGGTCAACTCCTGTTTGACAAGGCAGGAAAGACCATCCAAGGGCAAAAGACAGTCTCTCTGAGAAAGGGTGTTGGGGAAGCTGGACAGCAACACGCAAAAGAATGAAATTGGACCGCTTTCTTACACCATACACAAAAATAAATCAAAATGGATCAAAGACCTAAATGTGAGTCCTGAAGCCATCAGAATCCTAGAGTAGAACACAACCTCCTTGACAGCAGCCCTAGCACGTTCTTTCTAGATATGTCTCCTGAGGCAAGGGAAACAAAAGCAAAAATAAACGACTGGGACTTCATCAATTAACAAGCTTCTACTCGGCTAAGGAAACAAACAACACAAAGAAAAGGCAACCTGTGGGATGGGAGAAGATATTTGCAAATGACACATTTGATAAACGGCTACTATCCAAAACATATAAAGTGCCTATAAAACTCGACACCCTCCAAATGAAGAATGCAGTTAAAAAATAGGCAGAAGGTAAGGATGGACATTTTTCCAAAGCAGACATCCAGACGGCCAACAGACACGTGAAAATATGCTCAACATCACTGATCGTCGGGGAAAAGCCAATGAAAAACTACAATGAGATATCACACCTATCGCAATGGCTTATGTCTCTGCCTTTAAAAGTGTTTTAAAAGATTTCATTTAGTTATTTGTCAGAGAGAGAGAGAGCACAAGCAGGCGAACTGGCAGGCAGAGGGAAAAGCAGGCTCCACGCTGAGCAAGGGGCCTGATGCTGAGCAAGGAGCCCGATGCTGAGCAAGGAGCCCTGTGCCGAGCTAGGAGCCTGACGCGCGACTCTTTCCCAGGACCCTGGGATCATGACCTGAGCCAAAGGCACCGGCTTAACCAGCTGAGCCACCCAGGGATCCCACCTTTAAAAGCTATTCAAGAAAGTTCAGAAATTTTACAGGAGATCTCTGTTGTTTTTGTTTCTGTTTTGCCATGGAGCTTGTGACATGAGTTACACTTCTCTCTATAAACTGCGCCAATTTGCTTTAGGGTTAGAGTTATATTTTTCTATAGCACTGTAAATTCAGTGTGCTAGTATATTAAGAATTGAAATGTTTGTATTACCTGTCCCCCATACTTAAATTTAAATCTTTCTTTCCAAATCAGTGATTTCATCTGAAAAACCGTGTGACGTCTGTGTGCCACAGTTTGGAAAACCTTTCCTTCAAAAGAAGGATAAAACCCCACAAGTCAAAAAAAACAAAAACAAAAAACAAAAAACAAAACACAAAACCTTCACCTCGAAAAATAAGGAGAAATTACTATAAACTTTTATGTAAACATCAGATTACCAGTATCATCATCATGTACCTTTCAGTTTTCCTGGCCAACATTTTCAGGAGTATTTCCTTTGAGAAAGAGCAAGGACATCTAAATTGGAACTAAATCCCAAAATCTACTGCTTATTAGAGTGAGACGTAAGTTTGGGGTACACTGTGACCCACCTTTTTGTGAAGATTAAATGAGGTTATAAATGTATGGAACCCAGGAGAAAGAAGTGGCTAACATTAAATAAGACTTTTAATACTAACTCTTGTTTTTTAAAAAGCCCAATAAATGGACCTATGGTCGTCACGGGAGAGAAGTCGAGGTTGGCCAGCTATTCACAATCAGACAGCACAGATCAAAATTATGTAGTTAACAGAGCCATGACCTTTAGCTTTCTGGGTATAGAAGATTCGTAAGAGTATAGAAACTGGAGCAGGTAGCTTTTGGAGTGACAGCATCATTAGAGGTGTCTTGCAGGGAAGATGGGCCCCTCACAAAATTTCAAAGGATGGGAACCTGGAGGTGTCCCTTCAGTCACCTGCCATTTAGGGAGGGTCCGACTGCAAAAGAGAGATGCGATCCAGACACAGCTGAACACGGGCAAGTCTAGTCCTACGTTACTCCCAGCCTTCCAGAGTCTTCAGTTCCAGAGAAGCGGAAAAGAGGTTTTACATACCAACTCATTTTATGAAGCTAGTATGGCCTTGATACCAATATCCAAGACAGTATATAAAAGTGTCTGCTAATGACACTCATGAGGATAGCCGTAAAACTTCTAAACAAATTATTAAGAAGTAGAGTATTCAGAAAGATAATATATCATGACCCTGCCCTCCCGGTAATGTATGGTTGGTTTAAACATAGGACAATATGTAAGTAATTCATCACATTCACAGATTAATGAAGGGAAATCCTACACTCATCTGAATAAACGTACTGCAAGTGTTTACTGGAAGTCAACATATTTTCAATAGAAATATTCATGGTAAACGAGAGTAAGAATGGAACTTCCTTTCCTTCACAGTAAATAGACAAAATGTTAAATATTATCTAATTTATCAGGAATAAGACAAGGCTGTCCATCGTGGCCAGTTCTTTCAACATTGTACTGGGTGGGTCTGTCCAATGTTGTCAAACGATCAGAAAAGGGGATAGGTTTAAAATGGCAGAAACAAACTGTCGGTGTTCAAAGATGATATCATTGTGTCTGTTGAAACTCAAAACGGAGGTCGATGTACACTTATTAAAGCATACGTAGCACGGTTGCTGGACAGAAATTCAATGTACAGATATATCTGTGTATATCAGCTCAATCGGACTATAACATTTCAAAAAGTGACCTAATTTTGATAGCATCGACTACTCAGAATAAGTTTTCCTTTAAAGGTTTATTAATTTAAGAGAGAGAGAGAGAGAGAGAGAGGGAGGGAGGGAGGGACGGAGGGAGGGAGGGAGGGAACAGGAGCAGAGGGACAGAATCGTTCAAGCTGACTTCCCGAGGAGCATCGAGCCAGACTCGGGGTCCATCCCATGACCAACGAATTATGACCTGAGCTGAAACCAAGAGTCAGCTGCTTAAGGGACTGAGACCCAGGCACCCCCTACTTGGGATAAGTTTAACACAGATTTCAAAAGATTCTTTGTGGAACGTCTGTAACACTTTATTGAGAGAACTACAACAGTGAAGTACCCCACATAAGAGTAGTCTGCATGTTTCAGCTTGTCCTTGTTTAAATCTGGAGTAGTCCTTCACCTGTAAGGTAGATGTAACAGTTAGAAATACTACTCAGCAGAATCGTATGTCGACTAAATTCATGGTACAGGAAGGACATTATAGTTTTCATTGTATAAGATAGAATTCCAAGCGTATATTTTACCAATATTTTTTGAACACACCCCACTTTCTATTGGTACAACAATACAAAAAGACAGTTCAGGTTCACAACACACAAAATGAAATGAGCCTATTAAAAGGTAGTTTTAAATGGAGAGCAAAAGGCGAATGCAGGTTTACAAAAACTCCAAACAACATGCAAAGAGCTGAAAAACAAAAATGTACACGTAAGTATCACTTAAAGGCCTCAACTTGAAATAATATTGTGAATATATGATGCCGAAGGAATAATGCCAAGTTGGTTACTGCGTAAGTGATGGGAGTAGAGCAATGAGGACCACATGTAAGTTATTCTTTGTTCTGGTTAAGCGGAAAGCTGTTTTTGTCAGCTAGTGTTTCCCTTACGTCATTGATTCAGTAGGGTAACCGTTTGCCTTAACGGTGTTGGCCTTAACGGCGTTCCAGTCTCTCGAACAGATTATATGGTCACACACTTCACACCTGTCAAATGGGTAAAATTAACAAAGCAGGAAACGAGCTATGTAGGTGAGGATGTGGAGAAAGGGGAACCCTCTTACGCTGTTGGTGGGAATGCAAACTGGGACAGTCGCTGTGGAAAACAGTATAGACGTTCCTAGAAAAGTTAAAAATAGAACTACCTAGTGACCCAGCATTTACACTATGAGGTTTTTACCCGAGGGACACAAAATTACAGACTCAAAGTGTACAAACACCCCAATGTTTAGAGCAGCAGTTTCAACAATAGCCAAACTATGGAAAGAGCCCAAATGTCCACCGATCGATGAACGGATAGAGAAGACGTGTGTGTGTGTGTGTGTGTGTGTGTGTGTGTGTGTGTGTGCGCGTGTGTGTGCAGTAGAATATGACTCAGCCATGAAAATGAATGAAATCTTGCCATTTGCAATGATGTGGAAGTCCTCGAGTATATCATGCTAACGAAAAAAGTCAGTCAGAGAAAAACAAATAACATGATTTCACTCATAGGTAGAATTTAAGGAACAAAACAGATGAACATATGGGACAGAAAAAAAGAGAGAGGGAAGCCGACCGTGAGACTCTTAACTATGGAGAGGAAACTGAGTGTTGATGGAGGAAGATGGGTTGGGGATGGGCTAAATGGGTGATGGGTGTTAAGGAGGGTACCGGATGTGATGAGCACTGGGTATTATAGGTAAGGGATGAATCCCTAAATTCTACTCCTGAAACCAGTATTTCACTATGCGTTAACTACATAGAAATTAAACAAACATTTGAAACCAAAAACGGGAATAGGGGTCCAGATCGCCATAGAGAAACACAAACAGCAACCATTGTGTTTTGTTGCTCCCGGTGGCAGCCAAATTTCAATTCACATGTTAAAATTTGACCAAAGATGTTATCTGATAAAAAAAATCATGCAAAATACAACATCTTGGTATTCTATGTAACCAACAGAACCCCAGAATACAAATATCAGCATTAAAAATGATTGTAATATATCAGAATTCAACTCAATATATATTATGAGTAAAGATGGGTTCAGAAGTTAAGGGACTGTCAGAAAATCATACACGTTATATTACAGCCGCGGGTAGAACCTACCTCAGTGCCTCAGCATATTTCATACAAACTGATATTCAATCCAAATGAATTCTGTGTTTGATAAAAGCAGAACTTACAGAAGGATCTGAATATTATTAGCAGTTCGTTGAAGTATTTATACTCAAAAAAAGAAAATGGTTTCATATTGTATGATTTAATAAGGCTTTGACCCAATTTGTTTCTATCTCTACTTGTGTATAAGTCAGGCCGGCAGGATGTTTGATCTACTTGGGAAAGTAATCTTCATATGCAACCCCTGTTAGAAATGTATCATTAAAGTTGTATCTGCATACGTAAAGATATAATATTCGGGGAAAGACCCTCATACTTTGCACTGTCAATGGATAACATACCTGCTTCCGGCATTTTAATGGGCTCTAAGAAGGGTAGACTTGGCCCCTTGCATCAGGGTCATCTTCAGTTATACCCCCAGCCTTTGCCTGAGGCAGCTCCTGGAGATCAGCTTCCAGGTCCCGTCCTTAAAACACAAAGGTAATCGATTTAAGCAGTAAATATGAAATATAAACCAATAAAAGCCTATAGGCTAGGGTGATAAAAAAATGTGATGGGAAAATGCATTTCACACCCTTGTTTTCCTGTAGTACGATTTGCTTTATTTCAAGGGACATTCGAAAGATAAAGCCCACTGCACTTCATTTCCTTTCTATTACCATAGTGTTCTTAGAATAGACAGCATCAGCTACATGTGGGAAATCAAGTCTACACCACGCATAAGATTTTATTTAAAAAGTACAACGTAGTTTTCCGAAGGATAAGCTGAGTGTATTCGTGGGCCTCTAACAAATCCTATACTAGTGACATCCATGCCGTAGTAGGGCAATCTGCAGGGTATTTTGTCCAATTTTACCCGTTCGATTTAAGTGCAAAGTCCCTCTATGTATAACTTAGGATAAAGCAGTCATGTATAGAGCAAAGTTCCAAAAGTAACAGCAAAACAGTAGTGATTAACAGCCCCACTTCTGTCTGGCAGTGAGACAGTAGGGACAAGTAGGGTGGAAAGAAATTAATGAACTTTGTCGTCAGTCGTATTGTGGAAACCTCTTAACAGCGAATTCCTAACACACTCCATGGCCTGAACGGTGTCCATAATTCACTACAAGTACTTGATGAAGATGTTCCATTTGGAAGACATTCATTTCTTGTTTCATGATCGTTTTAAGATCCTTTTGATTTTCCTAATCGTAAAAGTACTTCAACACCTTTTAAGGCCACGTAAAAATCATATTAACGTAGTGACCCTAATGCCAGTTTCCTGAATGATTAATCAGACAGTGGCTATCATTCACTGAGCTCTTTTCTGGAGTCTCTCTCCTGCTCCACTGAACTGGACTGATTCCTGTGCCACTAATAAGCTACTTTACAGGACAGACACATTTGACTACTAAGCATTCGATACAAAACCATTCACTTGTTTGTAAAACAACACAGATGGTAGGAAGAACACAGACCTCTTTAAAATTGCTTATTTTAAGTAATCTCTACACTCAGTATGGGCCTTGAACTCTCGACCCCGACACCGAGAGTCACATGCTCTACCGACTGAGCCTGCCAGCTTCCCCAAGAACGCAAACTTTGTACTGAACTACGAGGTGTATCTCCATGTGTCAAGCAGTCTTTGGCAAGCCACAATCCCTGAGCCTTAGTTTTCTCATTTATAAAATGGGGCTCCCATCCGTATGCAAACTGGCTTTATTCCACACGTTACAGGATACGTTGACGTGCCACTCTGCCTATCCTGTTGACTAGTGCTTACGCTTTTGATGAAATGAGTGAAAAGGACACACAAAAATATTCTAAGAAGAACAAATTAAACTAGGGAAGCGATGTATAGTTTTGTAGTTAAACATTTTCCTCTAATTTAGAGAGGACAGCATTTTCAAGCACACCGATTAATTCTCGAGGAAAAAGGGAAATTGGTTACGGTGAAGGACTACAGGAAGCTGCACACTATACACTCTTCACATCTTCAACCCGTTTTCGGGAAATGACTGAGAGTCTCTTCCAATGTTTTCTTTCCTCCTGCAATGGTTTGTCATAACGCATGATGCCCACATACACCCCCTGCCCCCACAGTCATTCTCCTTCCCTTTCCCTTCACCTTGAGCCACAGGTCCTGCTTCAACTTCCTTCCCTTGATCAGGCAGAATATCCTGACTCTCAGGTGGTGCCTCCCTTTTTTTCGGTTGCTCATCACTGGGTTGCTGCTCCTAAGGGTGTGTGTGTGGGTGTGTGTATGTGGGCAAATAAAAAGTTGGGTTGTTAATACATGCTAACAGTATAAATATACATTATACATTTTGATATCAAACAAGGAATAAGCATAAAGACACTCCCACATCATGATTCTATGCACTTATTCTTAAAAGTGACTCTTCCCACACAGCGGCTACTCCAACAAAGGTAACCACAAGCACTTTGGAGGCTACTGTAAACTATGCTGGGATGGATATGCACAATCTGTCGTTAATAAGCATGACAAAGGAGCCATAGGGTGTATTTGCATGGGCAACAGAAATATGGAAGCCTTCTGGTTCAATGTTTCCCTCCCTTTATCAGCAGAGAAGATTTTATCACTGTATTTGTATGCCTGCAGCTCAACAAAATTTTCAGAGCAATAAATGGAAGGTAATCGAAAACAGCCAACACGGAAGTACTCACACCCACCTGCTCTTTAGACCCTGGATTATCTTTTCTTTCTTTGATTCTGGTTCTGGATCTGGATCTGACTTGGCCACTCATAGTCCACACTGAAAGGAGAACACTGGTATTTCGAAAATGTACTCTAAAGGAGAGGCATACCACGTCCAACCAAGGCCAAAGGCTTAATTTTTTTTTTTTACTTTGAAAACACTCTGAGAGCCAACCTAGCATCAGTAGAGTGTACAAGCTGTGGTCACACCAAAGACACGGGCTGCAAGATCATTTACATCAGCCAGGCTGGCCGTGAAATCGCCTTATGGACAGGCTAAAAGACGAGGCTTAGCCTCACGCCTGCATTCCCCACTATAAAGGCATTTGAGAAAACAGTGCTGGACATTCAAACCTGAGTCACTACTGCTTTGGTCACATTCCCATTTACTAGGCTCATTTTACCGCCTTAAATAACGTTTGGCTGGAACGCAGGGAAAGAAAGAATCCTCTGCATACGGCCTCGGGCTCTGTTCGCACTCCAAGGGTTCAGGCGTGTAGTCGCGAACCAGACCCACGGGCCGGCTCCTCCCTCGACCTCTGCACGGTGCACGGCTAATCTCGCGGACCCAGTCACAAGCCCCTAGCGTTCCCCGCTACCTGGGCTTTTCTATACCGCCTGGTCGGCTCCCTGCCCCGGGTCCCACAGAGGATCCTGGACTCTGTGCTCTGCTGGCAGCTGTAGGTGCTCCAGGACTCCGAGATCTCCACTAACCGCCCCGCCCCGCCCGCGCCGGGCCTCGGCCCGTCTTCCCCTCCGCTCCTCGACCCACCATCCTCACTTGCCCTGGCCCCACCACGAGGACGAGCGCCATGGCGGCCGCGACGCCTGTGAGGAGAAGGGCGCTAGCTCCTCGCCACTTCCACCTAGGATGCCACAGATCTACCGTCCCCACCTGCCCGCGGCCCACTGGCTCCCTCCCCATCCTCGCTCACACTTAAACTCCTGGAAGGACTGATCTGGGGACCTACCAGTTGAATTGGGCTAGCGAGAAAGCTCACGGCACAGAGAACACGGCGCCTCGACGGATCTCGCCCCAGCTCACAGAGCGCGGACAGCAATGCACACGCCCAGTAACAGTCGCTCACAGCAAGGCGCATGCGCACTGTTCGCTCACAGCAAGGAGCATGCGCACAGCCTTGGCTGCGGGCAGGGTGGGTTGAGGTTTTCCCGCCTGTGCTGCTGCAGAGACTCGCTGCTGCAGAGACTCGCAGCTGCGCGGGTCAGCCGAGGAGAAGGAAAGGGGCTTGAGCGTTCTGTTTTGCACACCACCCAATCTCTCCTAGGCAGCCAGATACTTTGGGGACAGAGAGCCCCAGCTTACCCTTAGCGGACAAGGTGTCTCAGAAAAACCAATGACACGTTAACGCCTGGGTGGCTCCGTCGTCTAAGCATCTGCTTTAGAATCAGGTCATGATCCCGGGGTCCTGAGATCCAGTCCAGCATCGGGCTCCTCCCTCAGCGGGAGCCTGCTTCTTCCTCTGCCCGCTGCGCCCCCTGCTTTTGCTCTCTCTCTATGACAAATTAATAAATGAAATCTTTAAAAAAGAAGAAGAAACACCGCTGAGACAGAAATAGATATGAAGCATTTTAATCCGAGTTTGATACTTCCTTTGTTTAGTCATTTCCTCGTTTGCTTTTGGGTGATGTGTCATTCTTGAATGAACTGGCTCACCTCTGTGTGATAAATACATTAACATCTGTTCTCTTTACGTTTTTCTTGGCGCTACCACACGTTGAATACTCTGCACTCGTAGCTCCTTCCTCTGTAACTGCGTTCATTCAGTCGGTGTATGCTTTCAGAAATATCCACAGATACTGGTCCTGGGATTTAGGCTCCGTCCATGCTCACATGGCATGCAGCAGTAGTGTCTATGTTCCTCAAATTCTGTACTTCCCAATAAACCGCCAGGCCACTTCTAAGCAAAGCTGACTTTATCCCATAAAGGGAGAGCACTACCTGGACAGACTCTTAATAGAGTCTTGGAGGTGGCAGGGCAGGAGAGGTATTTATTCAGATTTTGAAGTCCGCTATAGAGCAGATCTTTCAATGTTGGAGGACGGTGTGATTTAGATTGGGTGAGAATCGTGATAGAATGGCTTAGGTTTGGATGACACAAGGGAAACAATTTTTAAAGATTTTTATTTATTTATTTGAGAGAGAGAGAGAGAGAGAGAACACAAGCAGGGGGAGAGGCAGAGGGAGAGGGTGAAGCAGACGCCCCACTGAGCTGGGAGCCCGACCTCGGGCTGGATCCCAGGACCTGGAGATCCTGACCTGAGCGGAAGGCAGACGCTTAACCATCTGAGCCACCCAGGTGGCCCACGAGGCAAGAATTTTAAGACCAAAAGCTCAAAGTTTCTTGTGGTTGAAAAATGTCCTTTCACACTTTTTATCGACGCGTTCATGGGTTTTTCAGGTAGTTCCCAGAACGAAGAAGAACGTTATTTGCGACTCTTGTGTTCCCAAGTGAGGCCTTGCTGGATTAGTAAGTTTACGTTGATGCAGAGAGCAAAGTGGAGTCTGTCATGTCAAGCAGGGGCCTGTGTCAAGCAATGACCCAAGTAGGTAACGGTACTGCTGCTAGGAGGGATGGCCGGGACCAGCATCAGCCGACGCCCCAGCACTGATAACAAGCAGAACCAGAGGAGGTCTGCAGGGGCAGACCTTTAGATCCCGACTAAATCCCTTTAGAAAGGGGAAGAATTTTGCAGCAAACCGCCAGACTCTTCAGACATGACCCCTCTATGACTGACCGCTGAGAAAAGGCAACTGCCTCCGATAGCTGCGCCCGACGGATCTCTGAACAGAACTGAGATCCTTCACCGCTTGAACGTAATAAGCGGTCATGCCCAGAGCTGCCCCGGACCAGAACGGACCGGACCGAGGCCTTGTTTCAACTGCATGCCCACAGACTGACTTCCCCTTTGGTTCACTAACTTCCTGCACCCTTGTGTTATCTCGCTTGTGGTGTGGTTTGTCTTACGTCCTGCTCTGTGTGCTGTTTGAGAAGCCAAGTTTAATCACAGGGGGGAGTTGTCATTGAGTTTGGAATCCTGAACCTGCTTTATAATGGTGATTTACTTTGTTCTATGATTGCATAAAGCTGACGTTGGGGAAAGACACAACCCCTGTGTGTGCTTTCACAGAGGGGTCATGACGGTTGATGAAAGCAGGGGAATACGAACCCTTGCTAATGTAGACAGTCAGCTGTGTGCAGGTGTCCATTTTGATTACTTTGAGATAACTTAGTAGTTTTGTGTGGGAGGTGCACATGGAAGAGAGGACAAGAGGGGCGCCCTAGTCAGAAAGTATCTTTTTCTGAATAAGTTAGGATATGCTGCTGAACTTAAGTGACTCCGATGTGTTCCATCTAGCTGGGCTTCTTCGAAGGAAGTAGCTTCAGTATAGCAAGGGAGGTCTCCCAGGCTCTCTGCCTCTTTCTCCCTGAGAAGCAGACTGAATAGGAAATGTGATTCTTCTCAAGGAATGTTTAAGAGTGAGAGTAGTCACAGCCCTCAGAGGTTTATTTTTTATCTCTTAAAATCATTGTCAGCAAGGAGACTATCATCACCGAGTTACTCTGGCTGGCTCTTTCTCTTTTAGCCCCCGTTTTTGGGTGTGTGTAGCACTCAAGAAGGGCTCAAAGGTTGGGACGCGGTGATTTCTGAATTTACACTTTCTGGGAGCACCTAAATTGCAAACATTCAAGTTCCTGCCGTCGGATGCCTGGACAGTTAGTTGTGGGTTCTGAGGACCTGATGATGCCCGAACTGCTCCAGTCCACCTCCCAGGCCTGACTTCAACCTGGTACAAACATTTGGCTTTCTCCCACCATTCCTGTTGGAGAAAAGTGTTGGGCAGCTCGTGATAGGGCCATAATTGGATTCAGGTGAAAGCCAGTTGTGAAGATGCTCCGGGGACCCCCAGGAAGCAGCGGCAAGTATCAAGGACACTGTAGAGGCGGGAAGAACTGCCCGACTGTTGCCTCCAGGAGCTGTGTCTGCGCTGCTAAGCACGGAGCTAGGGCTGAGAGTGCCAGAAACTCCTGTGCCTGGGGGAGGGCTTCAGTTTTCTGCAGGACCAGAGCTTCTCTCCATGCAAGCAGGAGAATCTAGGAAGCAATTGAAATTCCCACAGAACCGAGGATGAGTGGGCATGGGGCAAGTTCTACAGATTCGGGGCGGCTGCCATTTTCCAGGGTACTGGAGGCGGCTAGTAACTAAGCTCACACTGTTTGCTGGTTGAGGTCAAATGGATCAATGTAACCGTGTGAAATGCAACTCTCACCCTGGCTTCATAAGCTGGGAGCGTTGTAGGAGATGCGGTCCTTTATTGCTAGGGCACAGAGTGTATGAGCTTTGTCAATCTTCTCTTGTCTTCAGACATCAACACTTTTGGTTCTCAGGCTTTGGTCATACAGTGGGACTTACAACCCGTGTAGGCGTCCCGGGGGGGGGGGGGGCTCAGTCGTTAAGCGTCTGCCTTCTGCTCATGTCAAGATCCCGGGGTCCTGGGATTGAGCCCCGCATCGGGCTCCATGCTCCACGGGAAGCCTGCGTCTCCCTCTCCCACTCCCCCTGCTGGTGTTCCCTCTGTCGCTGTGTCTCTCTCTGTCAGATAAATAAATAAAATCTTAAAAAATAAAAAGAAAGAAAAAAGCAAAAACCCCACAAAAAACGACAACCCCATGTAACCAGGTCTTTAGACGTGGACTGAAGTAGGCCACCGACTTTCCTTGTTGTCTTGTGTGTACAGAGCCGACCGTGGGTTTCCTCACCTTCATAATCACATAAGCCAACTCCTGTAATGAATATCCTCCTCTTATATATGCCTGTACATCTGTATGTAATCCTGTTGGTGCTAGTTCTCTGCAGAATGGTTGACTACAGAAGGTTTTGGTGCCGAGAGTGTTTCTAGAGGACCCGGATGTTCAGGGTGGGTTTTCTGAATTGCTTGTTGGTTTTCTGCAATTGAGTGTCTAATATGATTACATTTAAAGAAGCTAATGGCTCGATTTCTAATAGGAAAAACAGCACCGATAGTCCATGAATCGTTGTTTACAGAGATACACAAAATATGTGCATTTGACACTCCTAAACAACCACTTATAAGAAGCAAGGAGTTTCGTGACTCTGTATATGACAATGAAGAGCTGCAGAGTAGTGTGTTGTTGGGGTCCAGGGCCCAAAGCGGCTTCTGAGGGCCAGAAAGAATTCTTGAGACATCTCTGGTGCAAAAGAAGGTGGTTTTATTAAGGCAAGGGGACAGGTCCAGTGGGCAGGAAGAGCTGCTGCCCTGGGACTGGGAGGAGCAACTGATGATATACTTTGGGGTTGGGGGAAGTAAAGATAAGGGAAGCTTCAAAAGGATTTTCATATGCTAAAGAAGACTCACAAGAAACCTGAGGCCTTGATGTTGTCAAACCAAGATTGTTTTTCCCTCAGCAAGGCATTAACTTCAAGACTGTTGGGAGATTCCTGGAGGTACATTATACTCCGCCTGTCTCAAGGATTTGTCAGTGGGCTGCCAGTTAGAAGGACATCTAATTTTACCTACATTTCCTTCTGCCTTTGTTTCCCACATCACCGCCGCTGTCTAATAAACATAGCTCACATTCCCCAACAGGAAGAGGTTTAGCTTACCTGCCCTAGCAGGAGGAAAGAATGTCTCTTTGCCCAGCAACAGCCCATCCCATGAAGACCACCACACTCAGCCAATGGCAAGCTGTAGAAACCCCTCCCAGCTTCCTCTTCTCCAGTGTAAAAGCAAGACTCTCTCCTATGATCTCGGCACTTACAGAGGGGTTGCCTGGGTTCCTTGTCCAGAATTGCAAGTCCTCTGCTCTTCCTGAATGAGGTCATTTTGCTGGTAAAAAAGAAAAGAAAAAAAAAAAAAGCTGGTTCTTTTGTGTTTTGAAGGTCAACCATACACTCCTGGACATTGATACTCTAAATCTTTCTTCTAGTCTTCCCAAAGGGACCTTTTAGTAGGGTGACTGGACACTGGGAAAGAGGAAATGATCACAACTTTTAGGGACTGCTGGACACCGGATCTGAAGTGCCACTGATTCCAGGAGACGCAAAGTGACTCTGTGGCCCTCCAGCCTGAGCAGGGGCTTATGGAAGTCAGGTGACCAATAGGCTATACTGTCAGTGGATGGGGAAAATTCAGTGTGAGATATTCATACTACCATCTGTCATCAGTGAGGAAGTGGAAACCAAGTCAAGAGCAGTGAGATATCCCGATGTGTCGGGAGTAGATGGAGGGTCACACACACAGTGATGTGTCCTCCCCCAACTTGTAGTTGCGGCAGGAATCAAACGTTAGGAATGCAACTAGCCTCTGCATCAGAAATATAGGCCTAACGTAAAGGTCGATTTTAGATGGTCCCCTCAGCGAACCAGTCCTTTTCGTGGTGCAGTGCCGTGGACAGTTCAAGCAGCTTCCATGATGTTTCCCTAGTTCTTGGGCTCACAGATGGGTGTCTTCAATCTGCAACAGTCCCCGAGCCTCAGTCCTGTTCACTCAGCCTGGGCCTGCTTTCAGTGCAGCACAGCTCCTGCTGAGGCTGAAAGAGCCCACAGCAGGCACATCAGGGTTCAGTACAGAGTCAGGTCAGGGAATCAGGATCTGTGAAGCCAGGGTTGCAAAGAAGCCAGAAGCTTTCCTTTGGCAGCAGCAGCAGCAAAGGCAAAAAATACTTCAAGCTGGACAGCCCTGCCTCATGTCCAAGCAACAAGCAAGGCTACCCTGAGCCCCATTTATCTTGTCAGGCATAGAATCCAATTGCCCCACTCAAAAACATGCACACCTGGCTGACAGATCATGACTCTGTATGCACGAGATAGCTGATCTTACAGGCGTTCACTAAAAACTGAAAACTGCTTTAAAACCCCAAATTTTATCTCCATCTGTATATTGCCACCCTTTTATATTGTTTCTCATTTTACAGAGGCAACAATCGGAGTAAAAACCATCAGTTATAGAGACATGTTTTCTTCTTAATATTCGCAGAGCCAAAATTCCAATCTGCTCACCTGAGTCAAACACAAGTTAAGACACGAAGTCCCTTTAGTATCTTTTTGTTTCTATTTTCCCTGATAGGGATGGTTCCTTCAGCATTTAAGATACTGCAAGTATATATGACACTTTACATCAATTTTATCATATGTCCAGTTGCACCAGCCATAAAAGGAAATAAAACAAATACTTACTGTTAGATCTTATTTTTTTCTTTTTCGGTCTCTCAGAAGTAATAAGATTTGGATTATAGGCGGCAATGGAGATCCTCTGAAATTCTGGGAGGTAGCCTCAGGAGAAGCAGCAACGCTGAAGTCGAGGCTTGAAAACTTTTCCCGTTTCCTTCTCGGTTATCTAAAGGTTTACTCAAACCCAGAGAATTGGCTTAATTTTACCAGCGCCCTTGGAGGAGAGAGAAACTAAAATTTTAACTTCTTCTTCTTCTTCATTTTTTTTTGCCCCCCCCGCCCCGAAGGTTACCCTTGTGTATTTTTGAAAACCTGTTCTTCTGCCTGGAGGACAGAAGAAAAAACAAATTTGTCACCTGGCTATGCTGTTTTTCTCCGTTCAGGAAAAGTTTTAACAAGATTTAAGCCATTCATGACGAAAGCATTCCGCAAACGAGGAGGAGCCGAAGGACGATCTATAAAGAGCAACTACAAAAATCCCACATCTTACACCATACTTAATAGAGAAAGACTACTTGTCTTTCTCTAACATCAAGAACCAAGCAAGAAACTGGTGTAGCCACTGTGGAAAAGAGTATCGAGGTTTCCCAAAAAGTTAAACCTAGAACTACCCTACAATCTAGTAATCGCAGTATTGGGCATTTATCCCCAAAATACAAAAACACAAATTCAAAGGGATACCTGCAGCCCTATGTCTCTAGCTGCATTATTTACAATAGGCAAATTATGGAAGCAACCCAAGTGCGTGTACCACCTGCCAGGCCCTGACAGGACGTCTGGTCTATGGCTGATTTTAGGTTGGCCTTAGTCATCACTTTACATCTGTAAGATAATACAGATTGTATCTGCCTTCTACATTTCAATCGTTGCTCATACTTCCGGGTGTTCAATGGAACCCTCATTTTATTTCAGAAGACGTATCAACTTAAAATGATCACGATCATCATTTCGGGGACTTATCATTTCAAACAGCCTGTATTGCACTCAGACCAACGACTTGATACCACTTCCAATTCAATTTTGTTTTCCACATTTTCAGTGAGGAAATAGGCTACAGAAAAAGCATCCCTTGATTCTATCAATAGATGCAGAAAAAGGATTTGACACCATCCAACATCCATTCATGATTAAAACTCAGAAAACAGAAATAAAGAGGAACTTCCTCAGCTCGATAAAGAACATCGACAAGAAACCTTCAGCTAACACTGGACTTAATTGTGACCTTTCCCTCTGAGGTCAGGAAAAGGCAAGGACGTCCCCTCTTGCTATTCAGGTTCAACATCCTACTCGAAGTCCTAGCTAACAAGGGAGGAAATTATAGATACTCTGATTGAGAAGGAAGGAACAAACTGTCTCTGTTTGCAGATATCATGATTTTCTTTGTAAAGACACTTAAAAGAATAAAAACCTGGTGGAACAAATTAGCCATTCTACCCAGTTTGAGGATACAAGGTTACCATAGCAGAGTCCACTGCTTTCTTCTATATCGGCCTAAGGAACTGGACTTTGGAATTAAGAACCCATTACCATTTACATTAGCACCCCACAGAATGATCAATTTGGTCTAAGTCTAACAAAATATGTACAAAATCTATATGAGGAAAATTACAACGGTCTGATGAAAGAAATCAAAGAAGAACGAAACAAATGGAGAGATAGTTCATGTTCATGGAAGGGGACTCAATATCGTCGACTTGCCAATTCTTCCCACTTTGTTCTATAGATTAATGCATCCTAATCAAAATCCGGCAGGTTATTTTGCGCACATTGACAAACTGATTAGGAAGTTTCTATGGAGAGGCCAAAGACACAGTACAGCCAACACAATACTGAAGGAGGAGAAAAGGTTGGTAGCCTGACACTACCGTACTTCAGGACTTAGTATAAACTTAAGACAATCAAGGCAGTATGGTACTGGAGAAAGAATAGAACGACAGGTCAATGGAACAAAAGAGAAAGCCCAGAAACAGACCTCCATAAACACAGCCAAAAGATTTATGCAATGGACCGAAAGTAATACGCTGGAGCAAAGAAGTCTTTTCGACAAATGATGCTGGAATATCTGGACATTCACGTGGGGAAAAATGAATTTAGACACAGACCTTATGCCCTTCACAGCAAATTAACTCAAAAGGATCACAGACCTAAGTGTAAAATAAAAACTACAAAACTGCATGGGAGATGCCTTTGCATAGGCAATCCAAAACAGAGCAGAACATCTAGATGAAGATGGACACAGAGAACATTTCTTTTGATACAACCTAAAGGCATGATCCACGAAAGAAACAATAGATACGGTAGGCCTCATTAAAATTAAAAAAGTCTGCTCTTTGACAGACTGGCAGAAAATAGATGAAGAGGCATATCTGATAAAAGACTGTTATCCAAAATTTAGAAAGAATTCTTAAACCCCAAAATATGAAAATGAACACCCCGATTTAAACATAGGCAAAGACACGAACAGGGAAGTCACCAAAGAAGATACACAGATGGGAAATAAGCATATGAAAAGATGCTCAACATCCTATGCCATTATGAAATTGCAATATAAACAACAACGAGGCATCACTGTACACTGAGAACATCAAATGTTTGTGAAGACGTGCAGTAACCGGAACTCCCATTCGCTGCTGGTAGAAAGCCAAAGCGGCATAACCGTTTGGAATACAGAATCGAGGTTGCTCACAAAACTCAACACATGCTTATCGTACAATCCAGTAATCACACGCCTTAGTGTTTCCTCAAATTAGTTGAAAATTTATGTCCGCACAAGAACCTACACACAAATGTTTATAGTAGCTCTATTTATAACTACTCAAACTTGGAAGCAACCAACATAGCGGTTTCCTTTTTTGGGAGATAAATGTATATTTATCTAGAGATACGGCACATCCAGAGAACGGAATATCATCCAGGGCTAAAACAAAGGAGCCATCAAGCCATGAAAAGCCAGGAGGAACCTTAGATGCATCTCAGCAGTGAAAAAGTCAATCTGAAAAGGCTATACATACGGTAAGATTCCTACTATGGTGATCTTCCGTAAAAGGCAAAACTATGGAGACATTAAAACATTAGTGGCCTCGTGAGTTAGAGGAGAGAAGGAAGAACAGGCAGTGTGCAGAGCAATTTTACGACAGCGAAATAATTCTGTAGATACAATAATTGCACTTTTGATGTTTAGTTAATGTAGTTCAAGGTTTATGCCCACTCAGAAATCCTGTGGACATGACATTACTCATTTGTGAAAACTGTTAGAATGTACAGCACCAAAGGTGAATCACAACGTAAACTGTCGGTGGACGTTTGGAGGGATTATGATATATGGGTTCATCGATTATAGTTCATGCATCACTCTGACGCAGAATATTGTAAGTGGAGGAGGCTGTGTATGGGTGGGAGCGGTAGGTATGTGGCAACTCTGACTTTTGGCTCAAGTTTGCCGTGAACTTAAAACTGCTCTAAAGAGTAAAACTATTTTTAAAAACCTAGTGAGGAGTTTCTGCTTCTGGCTGCCATGGAGTTAGCTCACTGCTGCCTATGTCTCCCTGTGATTGTAACTGACCATTGTAGACAAAAGGCAAAAATAAAAAATAAAAAATAAATATAATACCACTTGCCTGAGGAGTCTGAAAAGGAAGCAAAAGCAGATGCCTTGTCGTAGACAGTGAAACCAGGGAGTAGGGAATGGTATAGGTTGTGTTACCCGTTTCCTTTCACACTTTTGTCTTTAACATTTCCCCGAGCCAGACTGCCTCACAGATTTGTGCAACAGCAGGGATACATGCAATTGACAGAGGAAGTGATACTTTGGGCCCAATTTACAGATGATTCTGCACCATATGCAGACACCACCTGCAAGTGGATAGCTGTGGTACTACAGCCCCTTTCTGGGATACCCGTGGAGGACAGTGCGGAAGGGTCAACCTCCCAGTGGGCAGAACTTTGAGCAGTGCACCCGGTTGTTTACTTTTCTTAAAAGATCAATGGACAAGGGCACTAGGGTGCCTCAGTTGGTTAAGCGCCTGACTCTTGAATTCGGCTCAGGTCACGATCTCAGGGTTGTGGGATCGAGCCCCCCGTTGGGCTCTGTGCTGGGCGTGGAGCCTGCTTAAGCTTCTCTCTCCCTCTCCCTCTGCCCCTCTCCCCTCCTCTAAGGAAAAGAGGAAATGGACGGAATTCTGATTATCTTCCAATTCACGGGCTGTGGCCAATTGTTTGGCAGAGAGGTCAGGGAAGTGGAAGGAACAGGAATTAAAATAGGTGACCAAATTCTAGGAAAGAGGTATGTGGATAGACCTCTCTGAGTAGGTGAGAAATGTGAAGGTATTTGTGGCTTATGTGAATGCTCACTAAAGGGTGACCTCAGCAGAGAGGAAGATTCTTTTTCTTTCTTTCCATTCTCTTTTCTTTTAAATTTCAGTATAGTCGCCCTACAGTGTTATATTAGTTTCAGGTGTATACTATCGTGATTCAACAATCCCAGACATCACCCAGCGCTCATCAGGACAAGTGCACGCCTTAATCCCCATCGTCTATTTCACCCATCCCCACCCCACCCCCACCCCCGGTAACCATCGGTTTGTTCGCTACAGTTAAGAGTCTGTTGGTTGGTTGTCTCTCTCTCTCAGCAGAGATGCATTTTACTAATCAAGTATATAAGATGAACTGTTCTATGGATATTAGCCTCTTTCCTCAGCCATCCTTGTCATTGCCCAATGGGCTACTGGACCAATTGGCCATGGGTCATAGAAGGATGTTATGTATTGGTTCAGCACTGGACTTCTACTCACCAGAGCTGACGTGGCTGAGTGCACCGCTGAGTGCCCATACCTGCTAGCAACAGAAATGATCCGTGTGTCTTTGATAAGGCACCCTCCCCCCAGGTGATCAGCCAGCTAGCTGGTGGCAGGTTTATTACATTGGACCTCTTCTATCATGGAAAAGCGGCATTTGTTCTTACTGGAATAGACACTTACCATCGACATGAATTTGCCTTCCCTGCATGCATTGCTTCGTGTCTAAACTAACAGCAGTGACTTACGGAATGCTTTTTCTGCCACTGTTGTATTCCGTGCAGCCTGATTCTGATGGAGGAACTAAGTTCACAGCACATGGTGTGAAGCCACGAGCCCCTAGTCATGCAATTCACTGGTGGTATCATGCTCCCCACTGTTCCAAGTCCGCTGGCTGACGCAACGTTGGAATGTCCTTTTGAAGACTCTGCTAATGGTGCCAGGTAGATGGCAATACCCTGTAGGAGTGGGGCAAGGTTCTCCAGGAGGCTGTATACCTGAATCAGCATCCAACACACGGGGCTATTTTTCCCATGGGCAGGAATCACGGGTCCAGGAATCGAGGGATGGAAACTGGCAGTGGCACCACTCACTATTAACCCCTAGTGATGCACTAGCACAATTTCTATTTCCTGCCCCCTGTGGCTTTATGCCTTGCTTGCCTAGAGGTCTTAGTTCCAATGGGAAGAAAAATGACAATGATTCCGTTGAACTGTAAGTTAAGAATGCTGCCCACCGCTTTGGTGCTAATACTTTCACGTAACCTGCCTTCCAGAGACGCTTCCCAGGGAAAGAACAGATGATGGCTAAGTTCATGTGTCAACTTGGCTAGGACAGAGTATTCACATATTTGGTCAAATACTAGAGGGGATATTGCTGGGAAGCTAATCTCTAGATAAGGTTAACATTTAAACCAGTAGACTACGAGTAATTCACATCACCTTCTATAAGGGGGCCGGGACTCATTCAGTCAGACGAAGACCATAAAAGAAAACAGGGCTGAAGTCACCCAAGGAAGAGAGAATTCTGCCTTTATACTGTCTTTGGATTTGGGCTGTAAGATCAGCTCACATAGTAAGTTTTCCAGCCACTGTGTTGTTACCCACTTCTGGAGTCCCCAAATCCTTTTCCTTTCCTTTAATATTATTCAGAATTTTCTCTTTTTCCTTTCCCAAGTTTTTACAAAATTCCAGTGAGTTTACATACAGTGTAATATTAGTTTCAGGTGTAGGATTTAGTGATTCATCACTTACATACAAAGCCCAGTGCTCATCCTACATCCCCTCCTAAATCCCCATCCCCTATTTAACAGATTTCCCCCACCCACCTCCCCTCCAGTAACCCTCAATCTGTTCTGTATAATTAAGAGTCTGTGTCTTGGTTTGTCTTTCTTTCCCCTGTCCCATGTTCATCTCTTTTGTTCCTTATATTCCATACATGAGTGAAATCACATGGTTTTTTTCTTTCTCTGACCGGCTTATTTGGCCTAGCTCCATCCACGCCATCGCAAATGGCAAGATTTCGTTCTTTCAGAGTTTTCATTTGGTTGCCTCTTGCATTAATCTCAAACTCCACAGGCTTGCTTCGTAGAGAAGACCAAGTAGAAATGAGTCTCTGTCATTTTGTCCAGACCAAAAGTCGTATCTTGTTTTGTACAGAGTGCCACTTCTTTCATAAATTTTGGCACATCCCCGAAACAAAAGCTTATGTCTAATTCTTATTTCCTCAATGTGCTGAATAATGAAAGTCGGATTAGTACTTTCAAAAGTGAGAACTTACCCATATCACCCAATTTAACACACACCTATACTTCATCAATATGGAACCAACGGCTATTAAACCTCTAGTACTCTCTGAGTCATGCAAGAGACTGTATAATATGAAATTTATCGAGTGCCAGGGTTTTCCATGCTATAGTCCACATCACATTGATTTTTCATGTTATTTTTGAATAGGCATAGTGTGTGATCAAAACTGCTATTCCTTAATATACAGAAATCTTATTGTTCCACTGAGTATAAATATTAGTAGAAACGTACGGTCCATATGTTAAATGGATGGGTTTCAGTAAAAGAAAAATGTTGCCTCTACTTTTAGCAATGGTACTTCCTAGGAACAACTGCGTATGATTCTCATCCTGAAAGATGAAAAATTTCAACAGAAAACTAAACTATCTTTAAATGATTCAAATGGACATTTTCAAATGGTGAAAACCCAGCCTTTAAAACTAAGAATCCACTATATCGGGTTAGCAGAAGATTCCATACAAGCAAGGTCAGGACCAAGGCAGACCACAGGATTAGGGAGCTGAAAATATCAACATGAAGCTAGAGAGAAAAAAAGGTAAGGATTCAGGTCCAACACAGGTGTAAGTGAAGACAGGCAAGGAGAGAAAAAACAGGGAAGAAGCAGTGTGTGAACAAACAATAGCCCAGATTTTCTACAACTGATGAAAGGCATCCGTACATATCACAAGCTCTGTAGACCCTCCAGAAATAATGACAAAGATAGTCACCCCCACAGCATCAAATTTAAAGAGTGCTGATAACCAAACAGAAATTCATAAAAGTAAGCAGGTAAAAAAGTATACTTTACCTTTAAAGGTGAGCGATATCATAGAATAATGAAACCTAGGAGAAAATGAAATGGTAGCTTTCACAGTCTAGGAAACCAAGTGTCAATGTACGATTCTATAAGCAATAAAAATATTCTTTAAGAAGACGAATTGTAAGTGTTCTCTCTCCCTCACAAACACACACACACTGATGAAATTCATCACCAGCAAGTGTGCACTAAGAGAAATAATATTAAAAGTTCTCCAGGCAGAAAAAATAGAACTCCAAAGTGAAACAGTATTATAGGAAATAAGGAGGAGCAAAGAAAGGTCATTATGTGAGTAAATATAAGAGAATATTGACTGCATCATCATTGTAGAAACAAAAAAATCATATTTTATGGCGTTTCAAGTATATGTAAAATTAACGTAATGTAAATATAAGGTAGAAGTTCAAGGGGAGAAATGAAGTTAAAGCATTCCACAAATCCTGCAGTATAAGGGAAGTAATAGAATTCATACTTTGCATTCGCTGTTAGTAATTATCAACACTGTATCAACTCAGGGCTGCATAGTGGAAGCTGTGTGATAGTCAATAAAAGAGAAAGGAAATACAGACTTAACAACCTCACAGAGAAAAGTGGAATCACAAAAAATATTGGAACGTTCTCATAAAGAGAAAAAGGGCCATAAGAAGTATGAATCAAAAGACGGTAACAAGTATTGTACTCCATGTCACCGTGAGGTTGAATCTAATATTATTGATTTATTTAAATTCAAGTGCTTAACGGATAGTGTAGTATTAGTTTCAGAGTAGTTTCACTTTAGTGATTCACCAGTTACATATAAACCTCAGTCAGTGTTCATTACATCCAGTGCCTCCTTACTGGACATCTCCCAGATAGCCCATCCCCCACCCACTGCCCCTCCAGGAACCCTCAGTGTGTTTCCCATAGTTAACTGTCTTTTATGGTTTCTCTCCCTTTCTGATGTTGTCTTATTTTACTTGGCCCTCACTTCCCGTATGGGGATCTACTTATTTTGATACCACATATGAAAATAATTTTAAACGGGTCAGGGTTAAAATTATAAGTGTGCAAATAGAACACACAAATGAATAAATATATGCATCCACACGGTCCCCTCTTTTACTTTGTTTTTTTTTAAAGTTCGCTCCATGCCCACTGTGGAGCCCGACACGGGGCTTGAACTCAGGACACTGAGATCAAGACCTGAGCTGAGATCAAGAGTCAGGGGCTTAACTGACTGGGCCACACTGGCACCCCCTCCTAGTGCCCTGTTCTTGAAATGTGCATACTGCTTTCCTTTCCCGTTCTTCGAATATACCCTAAGGATACCGTCTTGACATAGAATTGTGGTGATAAGACTCTTTGGATGAAAGACCTCAATGTGAGACAGGAATCCATCAAAATCCTAGAGGAGAACATGGGCAGTAACCTCTTTGACATCGGCCACAGCAACTTCTTTCGAGATACATCTCCAAAAGCTAGTGAAACAAAAGCAAAAATGAACTTTTGGGACTTCATCAAGATCAAAAGCTTCTGCACAGCAAAGGAAACAGTCAACAAAACAAAGAGGCAACCCACAGAATGGGAGAAGATATTTGCAAAGGACACTGGAGATAAAGGGCTGGTATCCAAGACCTAAAAAGAACTTCCCAAACTCAACAACGAAAAAAGAAATAATCAAGTCAAAAAATGGGCAGAAGACATGAAAAGACACTTCTCCGAAGAAGACATAGAAATGACTAACAGACACGTGAAAAAATGTGCATCATCATTAGCCATCAGGGAAATTCAAATCAAAACCACATTGAGATACCACCTTACACCAGTTAGGATGGCAAAAATGGACAGGGCGAGAAACAACAAATGTTGGAGAGGTTGTGGAGAAAGGGGAACCCTCTTACACTGTTGGTGGGAATGCAAGTTGGTACAGCCACTTTGGAAAAGAGTGTGGAGGTGCCTCAAAAAGTTAAAAACAGAGTTACCCTATGACCCAGCAATTGCACTCCTGGGTATTGACCCTAAAGACACAGATGTAGTGAAAAGAAGGGCCATACGCACCCCAATGTTCATAGCAGCAATGTCCGCAATAGCCAAACTGGGGAAAGAGCCGAGATGCCCTTCAACAGATGAATGGATAAAGAAGAAGTGGTCCATATAGACAATGGAATATTGCTCAGCCATCAGAAAGGTGAATACCCAACTTTTACATCAACATGGATGGGACTGGCGGAGATGATGCTACGTGAAATAACTCCAGCAGAGAAAGTCAATTATCCCAGGGTTTCACTTATTTGTGGAACATAAGGAATAGCATGGAGGACCTTAGGAGAACGAAGGGAAAAATGAAGGCGGGGGAGGGAATCAGAGGGAAAGATGAACCATGAGAGACTATGGAGTCTGAGAAACAAACAGGGATTCGGAGGAGAGGGGAGAGGGGGGATGGGTTAGCCCGGTGATGGCTATTAAGGAGGGCACGTGCTGCATGGAGCACTGGGTGTTATACGAAAACAATGGATCATGGATCACCACCTCAGAAACTAATCACGTATGTTGCGGCAACTAACAGAACATAATACAATTTTTTTAAAAAGAGTCTTTGGAAGCTGTATATGGCTGAACTCACTTAAATCCTCTGTATAAACTGTTTTTAATCTGATGTTAATTACCATATATTCTCACATCATTAGTTTTTGAGGTAGTGTTCCCTGATTCATTGTTTGCATACAACACCCAGTGCTCCATGCAGTACATGCCCTCTTTAATACCCATCACCGGGCTAACCCAGTCCCCACACCCCTCCCCTCTAGAACCCTCAGTTTGTTTCTCAGAGTCCATAGTCTCTCTGTACAAACTTTAAAGAATTGATGGACTGGCGTGGATATCTCCTAGTCTTTTGGACGCGGTAAAAAAGAATCGTAAATATATTTCCTTGCTTCTTAACCTGCAACCCACCAATCTGAGGTGATCCACCTCTTTCTTGGGTTTATTCCTGCCCTCCTCTTATGGGGGGGTGGTGGTGCTAGGTTCAGATTACACACAGGAGGTTCCTCGAATAAGGAAGCAACACAATGGCATGAAACACAATGATGACAGAATACACACTTTGGTTAATGTGTACTAGTAATGTAAACTAGTATTTGACAAAATTACTCACTCGAATAAGCCTTAACAGGCTTCAGAGGAAGTAAGAATCGGTTGCCTGACAAGAGGAAAGTTAATGTAGGATTCAACATTAAAAAGAACGGAAAAATCTCGGACCAAGCCATACCCTGGTAGGTAACTTATGCTGAAAGAAATCATACTGAAAACCAGAAAATAGCTTTAATCCAATATTAATGAAGGTGGCCCACAACTTGTACTGAATGCAGATGAAGTCATGCTTGAGGATAAGGTATAGTCTAAAGTGCATAAACAAGAGAAGAAAGGGTGGATAAGAATTACTTCAAAATCTACGCCAACAAACCAAAAATAAAAAAGGAAGAAGCTATTAAAAAAAGGATCCAATGATCAGTGCCTGGATAGCTCAGCTGGATATGCATGTGACTCATAGTTTGGGCACAGTTTATTGAGATCAAGCCAAGCGACAGGCTCCACGCTCAGCATAGAGTCTGCATGAGATCTTCTCCCTCTCCCTCTGCCCCTTGCCCCACTTGGGCAAGCTCGCTCTCTCGATCTTTCTCTCTAAAATAAACTAACAAAAATTTTTGAAAACGAATATCCCTGGTGCGGGGGTGGCTCAGTTGGTTAAGTGTGTGCCTTTGGCTCAGGTCATGGTCCCAGGGTGCTGGGATCGAACCCCACATCGGGCTCCGTGCTTGGCGGGAGGCCTGCTTCTCCCTCTCTCACTCCCCCTTCTTGTGATCCTGCTCTTGCTATCTCTCTCTCTGTTCTGTCAAATAAATAAATAAAATCTTAAAAAAAAAACAGCCAATGGGAAAAAGATAGTCTCTTCAACCAATGGTGTTGGGAAACCTGGACAGCAACATGCAAAGGGATGAAACTGGACCATTTTTTTCACTATGTACAAAAACAAATTCCCAATAGACTAAAAACCTAAATGTGAGACATGAAGCTATTAAAATCCTACGGGAGAATACAGGCAGTAACCTCTTTGACATTAATCATACAATTTTTCTACATATGTCTCCCAAAGCAATGGAAACCAAAGCAAAAATAAAGTATTTGGACTTCAACAAAATGAAAAGCTCCTCCACAGCAAAGGAAGTAATCAAGAAAACTAGAAGGCAACCTATGGATAGGGAAAAGATATTTGCAAATGACAGACCTGATAAAGGGTTAGTATCCCAAATATATAAAGCTCTTATGATACAGAATCCCCCAAACACAAATAATCCAGTCAAGAAATAGGCAGAAGGAAACAGACGTTTCTCCAAAGAACACATACACAAATGGCCAACAGACACGTGAAAAAATGCTCCACATCCCTCGCTATCAGGGAAATACAATTCAAAAGCACAATGAGATACCTCCTCACACTCGTCAGAATGGCTAAATTTAACAAGTCAGGAAGTGACAGATGTTGGTGAGGATGGGCAGATAGGGGAACCCTCTTACACTGCTAGTGGGAATGCAAGCTGGTACAGCCACTCTGGAAAACAGTAGGGAGGCTCCTCACAAAGTTAAAAATAGATCTACCCTACGATCCAGCAATTCCACTACTAGGTAATTACCCAAAGGATACACCCGTAGTGATCTGAAGGGCCACCTGCACCACAATGTTTATAGGAGGAAAGGCCACAGTAGCCAAAATACTGAGAGAGCCCAGATGTCCATCAATGGATGAATGCATAAACAAGTGTGGTGTATATATATATATATACAATGGAATATTACTCAGCCATCAATACACTGACATCTTACCATTTGCCGCAACATGGATGGAACTAGAGGGTATTATGCTAGACGAAACAAGGCCTTCAGGGAAAGACTATTATCATATGATTTCACTCCTATGTGGAAATTGAGAAACAAAGCAGAGGATCATAGGGGAAGGGAGGGACAAGTAAAATAAGAGGAAATCAGAGAGAGGGACAAACCATACAAGACTCTTGACTATAGGAACAGGGTTACAGGAGGGGATGTGTGGGGGGAATGGGATATCTGGGTGAGGGGCGTCAAGGAGGACACTTGCTGTAAAGAGCACTGGGTGTTCTATGCAACAGATGAATCGCTAAATTCTACCTCTGAAAGTACTACTACACTACATGTTCATTAATGAAATTTAAATAAAAAAATACTAGACGTCCCAGGCTCAGCAATCAGATAACAAAAAGAAACAAGGGCATCCACACCGGCAAGGAAGAAGTCCAACTTTCAGTATTTGCAGAAGGCAATGATCCTCTATGTGGAAACCGCAAAAGACTCCACCAAAATTTTGCTAGAACTGTTACACGCATTCAGTAAACGCACAGGACACAAAGTCAAGGTACAGAAATCCGTTTCATTTCTATACACCAACAATGAAGCAACACAAACAGAAACTGAGGAGTCAATCCCATTTACAATTGCAAAAACCACATAATACCTAGTTATAAACCTTACCAGAGAGGTGAAAGCCCTGTACCCTGACAACTATAGAACACTGGTGAAAGAAACTGAAGATGACACAAAGAAATGGACAACTATGCCATGCACATGGATTAGAAGAATAAATATTGCTAGAATGTCTATACTACCCAAAGCAATCTACACATTTAATGGCATCCCTATCAAAATACCACGAGCATTTGCCACAGAGCAAGAACAAATAATCCTAAAATTGGTATGTATCCACCAAAGACCCAGAAGAGCCAAAGCAACCTTGAATAAGAAAAGCAAAGCTGGAGGTATCAGAATTCTGGACTTCATGTTATATTACAAAGGTGTAGTGATCAGAACAAGATGGCACAGCCACAAAAACAGCCACATCGATCAGGGGAACAGAATAGAAAACCGAGAAAGGAACCCACCCCTATATGGTCAACTCCTGTTTGACAAGGCAGGAAAGACCATCCAAGGGCAAAAGACAGTCTCTCTGAGAAAGGGTGTTGGGGAAGCTGGACAGCAGCACGCAAAAGAATGAAATTGGACCGCTTTCTTACACCATACACAAAAATAAATCAAAATGGATCAAAGACCTAAATGTGAGTCCTGAAGCCATCAGAATCCTAGAGTAGAACACAACCTCCTTGACAGCAGCCCTAGCACGTTCTTTCTAGATATGTCTCCTGAGGCAAGGGAAACAAAAGCAAAAATAAACGACTGGGACTTCATCAATTAACAAGCTTCTACTCGGCTAAGGAAACAAACAACACAAAGAAAAGGCAACCTGTGGGATGGGAGAAGATATTTGCAAATGACACATTTGATAAACGGCTACTATCCAAAACATATAAAGTGCCTATAAAACTCGACACCCTCCAAATGAAGAATGCAGTTAAAAAATAGGCAGAAGGTAAGGATGGACATTTTTCCAAAGCAGACATCCAGACGGCCAACAGACACGTGAAAATATGCTCAACATCACTGATCGTCGGGGAAAAGCCAATGAAAAACTACAATGAGATATCACACCTATCGCAATGGCTTATGTCTCTGCCTTTAAAAGTGTTTTAAAAGATTTCATTTAGTTATTTGTCAGAGAGAGAGTGAGCACAAGCAGGCGAACTGGCAGGCAGAGGGAAAAGCAGGCTCCACGCTGAGCAAGGGGCCTGATGCTGAGCAAGGAGCCCGATGCTGAGCAAGGAGCCCTGTGCCGAGCTAGGAGCCTGACGCGCGACTCTTTCCCAGGACCCTGGGATCATGACCTGAGCCAAAGGCACCGGCTTAACCAGCTGAGCCACCCAGGGATCCCACCTTTAAAAGCTATTCAAGAAAGTTCAGAAATTTTACAGGAGATCTCTGTTGTTTTTGTTTCTGTTTTGCCATGGAGCTTGTGACATGAGTTACACTTCTCTCTATAAACTGCGCCAATTTGCTTTAGGGTTAGAGTTATATTTTTCTATAGCACTGTAAATTCAGTGTGCTAGTATATTAAGAATTGAAATGTTTGTATTACCTGTCCCCCATACTTAAATTTAAATCTTTCTTTCCAAATCAGTGATTTCATCTGAAAAACCGTGTGACGTCTGTGTGCCACAGTTTGGAAAACCTTTCCTTCAAAAGAAGGATAAAACCTCTCAAGTCAAAAAAAACAAAAAACAAAACACAAAACCTTCACCTCGAAAAATAAGAAGAAATTACTATAAACTTTTATGTAAACATCAGATTACCAGTATCACCATCATGTACCTGTCAGTTTTCCTGGCCAACATTTTCAGGAGTATTTCCTTTGAGAAAGAGCAAGGACATCTAAATTGGAACTAAATCCCAAAATCTACTGCTTATTAGAGTGAGACGTAAGTTTGGGGTACACTGTGACCCACCTTTTTGTGAAGATTAAATGAGGTTATAAATGTATGGAACCCAGGAGAAAGAAGTGGCTAACATAAATAAGACTTTTAATACTAACTCTTGTTTTTTAAAAAGCCCAATAAATGGACCTATGGTCGTCACGGGAGAGAAGTCGAGGTTGGCCAGCTATTCACAATCAGACAGCACAGATCAAAATTATGTAGTTAACAGAGCCATGACCTTTAGCTTTCTGGGTATAGAAGATTCGTAAGAGTATAGAAACTGGAGCAGGTAGCTTTTGGAGTGACAGCATCATTAGAGGTGTCTTGCAGGGAAGATGGGCCCCTCACAAAATTTCAAAGGATGGGAACCTGGAGGTGTCCCTTCAGTCACCTGCCATTTAGGGAGGGTCCGACTGCAAAAGAGAGATGCGATCCAGACACAGCTGAACACGGGCAAGTCTAGTCCTACGTTACTCCCAGCCTTCCAGAGTCTTCAGTTCCAGAGAAGCGGAAAAGAGGTTTTACATACCAACTCATTTTATGAAGCTAGTATGGCCTTGATACCAATATCCAAGACAGTATATAAAAGTGTCTGCTAATGACACTCATGAGGATAGCCGTAAAACTTCTAAACAAATTATTAAGAAGTAGAGTATTCAGAAAGATAATATATCATGACCCTGCCCTCCCGGTAATGTATGGTTGGTTTAAACATAGGACAATATGTAAGTAATTCATCACATTCACAGATTAATGAAGGGAAATCCTACACTCATCTGAATAAACGTACTGCAAGTGTTTACTGGAAGTCAACATATTTTCAATAGAAATATTCATGGTAAACGAGAGTAAGAATGGAACTTCCTTTCCTTCACAGTAAATAGACAAAATGTTAAATATTATCTAATTTATCAGGAATAAGACAAGGCTGTCCATCGTGGCCAGTTCTTTCAACATTGTACTGGGTGGGTCTGTCCAATGTTGTCAAACGATCAGAAAAGGGGATAGGTTTAAAATGGCAGAAACAAACTGTCGGTGTTCAAAGATGATATCATTGTGTCTGTTGAAACTCAAAACGGAGGTCGATGTACACTTATTAAAGCATACGTAGCACGGTTGCTGGACAGAAATTCAATGTACAGATATATCTGTGTATATCAGCTCAATCGGACTATAACATTTCAAAAAGTGACCTAATTTTGATAGCATCGACTACTCAGAATAAGTTTTCCTTTAAAGGTTTATTAATTTAAGAGAGAGAGAGAGAGAGAGAGAGGGAGGGAGGGAGGGACGGAGGGAGGGAGGGAGGGAACAGGAGCAGAGGGACAGAATCGTTCAAGCTGACTTCCCGAGGAGCATCGAGCCAGACTCGGGGTCCATCCCATGACCAACGAATTATGACCTGAGCTGAAACCAAGAGTCAGCTGCTTAAGGGACTGAGACCCAGGCACCCCCTACTTGGGATAAGTTTAACACAGATTTCAAAAGATTCTTTGTGGAACGTCTGTAACACTTTATTGAGAGAACTACAACAGTGAAGTACCCCACATAAGAGTAGTCTGCATGTTTCAGCTTGTCCTTGTTTAAATCTGGAGTAGTCCTTCACCTGTAAGGTAGATGTAACAGTTAGAAATACTACTCAGCAGAATCGTATGTCGACTAAATTCATGGTACAGGAAGGACATTATAGTTTTCATTGTATAAGATAGAATTCCAAGCGTATATTTTACCAATATTTTTTGAACACACCCCACTTTCTATTGGTACAACAATACAAAAAGACAGTTCAGGTTCACAACACACAAAATGAAATGAGCCTATTAAAAGGTAGTTTTAAATGGAGAGCAAAAGGCGAATGCAGGTTTACAAAAACTCCAAACAACATGCAAAGAGCTGAAAAACAAAAATGTACACGTAAGTATCACTTAAAGGCCTCAACTTGAAATAATATTGTGAATATATGATGCCGAAGGAATAATGCCAAGTTGGTTACTGCGTAAGTGATGGGAGTAGAGCAATGAGGACCACATGTAAGTTATTCTTTGTTCTGGTTAAGCGGAAAGCTGTTTTTGTCAGCTAGTGTTTCCCTTACGTCATTGATTCAGTAGGGTAACCGTTTGCCTTAACGGTGTTGGCCTTAACGGCGTTCCAGTCTCTCGAACAGATTATATGGTCACACACTTCACACCTGTCAAATGGGTAAAATTAACAAAGCAGGAAACGAGCTATGTAGGTGAGGATGTGGAGAAAGGGGAACCCTCTTACGCTGTTGGTGGGAATGCAAACTGGGACAGTCGCTGTGGAAAACAGTATAGACGTTCCTAGAAAAGTTAAAAATAGAACTACCTTGTGACCCAGCATTTACACTATGAGGTTTTTACCCGAGGGACACAAAATTACAGACTCAAAGTGTACAAACACCCCAATGTTTAGAGCAGCAGTTTCAACAATAGCCAAACTATGGAAAGAGCCCAAATGTCCACCGATCGATGAACGGATAGAGAAGACGTGTGTGTGTGTGTGTGTGTGTGTGTGTGTGCGCGCGTGTGTGTGCAGTAGAATATGACTCAGCCATGAAAATGAATGAAATCTTGCCATTTGCAATGATGTGGAAGTCCTCGAGTATATCATGCTAACGAAAAAAGTCAGTCAGAGAAAAACAAATAACATGATTTCACTCATAGGTAGAATTTAAGGAACAAAACAGATGAACATATGGGACAGAAAAAAAGAGAGAGGGAAGCCGACCGTGAGACTCTTAACTATGGAGAGGAAACTGAGTGTTGATGGAGGAAGATGGGGTGGGGATGGGCTAAATGGGTGATGGGTGTTAAGGAGGGTACCGGATGTGATGAGCACTGGGTATTATAGGTAAGGGATGAATCCCTAAATTCTACTCCTGAAACCAGTATTTCACTATGCGTTAACTACATAGAAATTAAACAAACATTTGAAACCAAAAACGGGAATAGGGGTCCAGATCGCCATAGAGAAACACAAACAGCAACCATTGTGTTTTGTTGCTCCCGGTGGCAGCCAAATTTCAATTCACATGTTAAAATTTGACCAAAGATGTTATCTGATAAAAAAAATCATGCAAAATACAACATCTTTGTATTCTATGTAACCAACAGAACCCCAGAATACAAATATCAGCATTAAAAATGATTGTAATATATCAGAATTCAACTCAATATATATTATGAGTAAAGATGGGTTCAGAAGTTAAGGGATTGTCAGAAAATCATACACGTTATATTTCAGCCGCGGGTAGAACCTACCTCAGTGCCTCAGCATATTTCATACAAACTGATATTCAATCCAAATGAATTCTGTGTTTGATAAAAGCAGAACTTACAGAAGGATCTGAATATTATTAGCAGTTCGTTGAAGTATTTATACTCAAAAAAAGAAAATGGTTTCATATTGTATGATTTAATAAGGCTTTGACCCAATTTGTTTCTATCTCTACTTGTGTATAAGTCAGGCCGGCAGGATGTTTGATCTACTTGGGAAAGTAATCTTCATATGCAACCCCTGTTAGAAATGTATCATTAAAGTTGTATCTGCATACGTAAAGATATAATATTCGGGGAAAGACCCTCATACTTTGCACTGTCAATGGATAACATACCTGCTTCCGGCATTTTAATGGGCTCTAAGAAGGGTAGACTTGGCCCCTTGCATCAGGGTCATCTTCAGTTATACCCCCAGCCTTTGCCTGAGGCAGCTCCTGGAGATCAGCTTCCAGGTCCCGTCCTTAAAACACAAAGGTAATCGATTTAAGCAGTAAATATGAAATATAAACCAATAAAAGCCTATAGGCTAGGGTGATAAAAAAATGTGATGGGAAAATGCATTTCACACCCTTGTTTTCCTGTAGTACGATTTGCTTTATTTCAAGGGACATTCGAAAGATAAAGCCCACTGCACTTCATTTCCTTTCTATTACCATAGTGTTCTTAGAATAGAGAGCATCAGCTACATGTGGGAAATCAAGTCTACACCACGCATAAGATTTTATTTAAAAAGTACAACGTAGTTTTCCGAAGGATAAGCTGAGTGTATTCGTGGGCCTCTAACAAATCCTATACTAGTGACATCCATGCCGTAGTAGGGCAATCTGCAGGGTATTTTGTCCAATTTTACCCGTTCGATTTAAGTGCAAAGTCCCTCTATGTATAACTTAGGATAAAGCAGTCATGTATAGAGCAAAGTTCCAAAAGTAACAGCAAAACAGTAGTGATTAACAGCCCCACTTCTGTCTGGCAGTGAGACAGTAGGGACAAGTAGGGTGGAAAGAAATTAATGAACTTTGTCGTCAGTCGTATTGTGGAAACCTCTTAACAGCGAATTCCTAACACACTCCATGGCCTGAACGGTGTCCATAATTCACTACAAGTACTTGATGAAGATGTTCCATTTGGAAGACATTCATTTCTTGTTTCATGATCGTTTTAAGATCCTTTTGATTTTCCTAATCGTAAAAGTACTTCAACACCTTTTAAGGCCACGTAAAAATCATATTAACGTAGTGACCCTAATGCCAGTTTCCTGAATGATTAATCAGACAGTGGCTATCATTCACTGAGCTCTTTTCTGGAGTCTCTCTCCTGCTCCACTGAACTGGACTGATTCCTGTGCCACTAATAAGCTACTTTACAGGACAGACACATTTGACTACTAAGCATTCGATACAAAACCATTCACTTGTTTGTAAAACAACACAGATGGTAGGAAGAACACAGACCTCTTTAAAATTGCTTATTTTAAGTAATCTCTACACTCAGTATGGGCCTTGAACTCTCGACCCCGACACCGAGAGTCACATGCTCTACCGACTGAGCCTGCCAGCTTCCCCAAGAACGCAAACTTTGTACTGAACTACGAGGTGTATCTCCATGTGTCAAGCAGTCTTTGGCAAGCCACAATCCCTGAGCCTTAGTTTTCTCATTTATAAAATGGGGCTCCCATCCGTATGCAAACTGGCTTTATTCCACACGTTACAGGATACGTTGACGTGCCACTCTGCCTATCCTGTTGACTAGTGCTTACGCTTTTGATGAAATGAGTGAAAAGGACACACAAAAATATTCTAAGAAGAACAAATTAAACTAGGGAAGCGATGTATAGTTTTGTAGTTAAACATTTTCCTCTAATTTAGAGAGGACAGCATTTTCAAGCACACCGATTAATTCTCGAGGAAAAAGGGAAATTGGTTACGGTGAAGGACTACAGGAAGCTGCACACTATACACTCTTCACATCTTCAACCCGTTTTCGGGAAATGACTGAGAGTCTCTTCCAATGTTTTCTTTCCTCCTGCAATGGTTTGTCATAACGCATGATGCCCACATACACCCCCTGCCCCCACAGTCATTCTCCTTCCCTTTCCCTTCACCTTGAGCCACAGGTCCTGCTTCAACTTCCTTCCCTTGATCAGGCAGAATATCCTGACTCTCAGGTGGTGCCTCCCTTTTTTTCGGTTGCTCATCACTGGGTTGCTGCTCCTAAGGGTGTGTGTGTGGGTGTGTGTATGTGGGCAAATAAAAAGTTGGGTTGTTAATACATGCTAACAGTATAAATATACATTATACATTTTGATATCAAATAAGGAATAAGCATAAAGACACTCCCACATCATGATTCTATGCACTTATTCTTAAAAGTGACTCTTCCCACACAGCGGCTACTCCAACAAAGGTAACCACAAGCACTTTGGAGGCTACTGTAAACTATGCTGGGATGGATATGCACAATCTGTCGTTAATAAGCATGACAAAGGAGCCATAGGGTGTATTTGCATGGGCAACAGAAATATGGAAGCCTGCTGGTTCAATGTTTCCCTCCCTTTATCAGCAGAGAAGATTTTATCACTGTATTTGTATGCCTGCAGCTCAACAAAATTTTCAGAGCAATAAATGGAAGGTAATCGAAAACAGCCAACACGGAAGTACTCACACCCACCTGCTCTTTAGACCCTGGATTATCTTTTCTTTCTTTGATTCTGGTTCTGGATCTGGATCTGACTTGGCCACTCATAGTCCACACTGAAAGGAGAACACTGGTATTTCGAAAATGTACTCTAAAGGAGAGGCATACCACGTCCAACCAAGGCCAAAGCCTTAATTTTTTTTTTTTACTTTGAAAACACTCTGAGAGCCAACCTAGCATCAGTAGAGTGTACAAGCTGTGGTCACACCAAAGACACGGGCTGCAAGATCATTTACATCAGCCAGGCTGGCCGTGAAATCGCCTCATGGACAGGCTAAAAGACGAGGCTTAGCCTCACGCCTGCATTCCCCACTATAAAGGCATTTGAGAAAACAGTGCTGGACATTCAAACCTGAGTCACTACTGCTTTGGTCACATTCCCATTTACTAGGCTCATTTTACCGCCTTAAATAACGTTTGGCTGGAACGCAGGGAAAGAAAGAATCCTCTGCATACGGCCTCGGGCTCTGTTCGCACTCCAAGGGTTCAGGCGTGTAGTCGCGAACCAGACCCACGGGCCGGCTCCTCCCTCGACCTCTGCACGGTGCACGGCTAATCTCGCGGACCCAGTCACAAGCCCCTAGCGTTCCCCGCTACCTGGGCTTTTCTATACCGCCTGGTCGGCTCCCTGCCCCGGGTCCCACAGAGGATCCTGGACTCTGTGCTCTGCTGGCAGCTGTAGGTGCTCCAGGACTCCGAGATCTCCACTAACCGCCCCGCCCCGCCCGCGCCGGGCCTCGGCCCGTCTTCCCCTCCGCTCCTCGACCCACCATCCTCACTTGCCCTGGCCCCACCACGAGGACGAGCGCCATGGCGGCCGCGACGCCTGTGAGGAGAAGGGCGCTAGCTCCTCGCCACTTCCACCTAGGATGCCACAGATCTACCGTCCCCACCTGCCCGCGGCCCACTGGCTCCCTCCCCATCCTCGCTCACACTTAAACTCCTGGAAGGACTGATCTGGGGACCTACCAGTTGAATTGGGCTAGCGAGAAAGCTCACGGCACAGAGAACACGGCGCCTCGACGGATCTCGCCCCAGCTCACAGAGCGCGGACAGCAATGCACACGCCCAGTTAACAGTCGCTCACAGCAAGGCGCATGCGCACTGTTCGCTCACAGCAAGGAGCATGCGCACAGCCTTGGCTGCGGGCAGGGTGGGTTGAGGTTTTCCCGCCTGTGCTGCTGCAGAGACTCGCTGCTGCAGAGACTCGCAGCTGCGCGGGTCAGCCGAGGAGAAGGAAAGGGGCTTGAGCGTTCTCTTTTGCACACCACCCAATCTCTCCTAGGCAGCCAGATACTTTGGGGACAGAGAGCCCCAGCTTACCCTTAGCGGACAAGGTGTCTCAGAAAAACCAATGACACGTTAACGCCTGGGTGGCTCCGTCGTCTAAGCATCTGCTTTAGAATCAGGTCATGATCCCGGGGTCCTGAGATCCAGTCCAGCATCGGGCTCCTCCCTCAGCGGGAGCCTGCTTCTTCCTCTGCCCGCTGCGCCCCCTGCTTTTGCTCTCTCTCTATGACAAATTAATAAATGAAATCTTTAAAAAAGAAGAAGAAACACCGCTGAGACAGAAATAGATATGAAGCATTTTAATCCGAGTTTGATACTTCCTTTGTTTAGTCATTTCCTCGTTTGCTTTTGGGTGATGTGTCATTCTTGAATGAACTGGCTCACCTCTGTGTGATAAATACATTAACATCTGTTCTCTTTACGTTTTTCTTGGCGCTACCACACGTTGAATACTCTGCACTCGTAGCTCCTTCCTCTGTAACTGCGTTCATTCAGTCGGTGTATGCTTTCAGAAATATCCACAGATACTGGTCCTGGGATTTAGGCTCCGTCCATGCTCACATGGCATGCAGCAGTAGTGTCTATGTTCCTCAAATTCTGTACTTCCCAATAAACCGCCAGGCCACTTCTAAGCAAAGCTGACTTTATCCCATAAAGGGAGAGCACTACCTGGACAGACTCTTAATAGAGTCTTGGAGGTGGCAGGGCAGGAGAGGTATTTATTCAGATTTTGAAGTCCGCTATAGAGCAGATCTTTCAATGTTGGAGGACGGTGTGATTTAGATTGGGTGAGAATCGTGATAGAATGGCTTAGGTTTGGATGACACAAGGGAAACAATTTTTAAAGATTTTTATTTATTTATTTGAGAGAGAGAGAGAGAGAGAACACAAGCAGGGGGAGAGGCAGAGGGAGAGGGTGAAGCAGACGCCCCACTGAGCTGGGAGCCTGACCTCGGGCTGGATCCCAGGACCTGGAGATCCTGACCTGAGCGGAAGGCAGACGCTTAACCATCTGAGCCACCCAGGTGGCCCACGAGGCAAGAATTTTAAGACCAAAAGCTCAAAGTTTCTTGTGGTTGAAAAATGTCCTTTCACACTTTTTATCGACGCGTTCATGGGTTTTTCAGGTAGTTCCCAGAACGAAGAAGAACGTTATTTGCGACTCTTGTGTTCCCAAGTGAGGCCTTGCTGGATTAGTAAGTTTACGTTGATGCAGAGAGCAAAGTGGAGTCTGTCATGTCAAGCAGGGGCCTGTGTCAAGCAATGACCCAAGTAGGTAACGGTACTGCTGCTAGGAGGGATGGCCGGGACCAGCATCAGCCGACGCCCCAGCACTGATAACAAGCAGAACCAGAGGAGGTCTGCAGGGGCAGACCTTTAAATCCCGACTAAATCCCTTTAGAAAGGGGAAGAATTTTGCAGCAAACCGCCAGACTCTTCAGACATGACCCCTCTATGACTGACCGCTGAGAAAAGGCAACTGCCTCCGATAGCTGCGCCCGACGGATCTCTGAACAGAACTGAGATCCTTCACCGCTTGAACGTAATAAGCGGTCATGCCCAGAGCTGCCCCGGACCAGAACGGACCGGACCGAGGCCTTGTTTCAACTGCATGCCCACAGACTGACTTCCCCTTTGGTTCACTAACTTCCTGCACCCTTGTGTTATCTCGCTTGTGGTGTGGTTTGTCTTACGTCCTGCTCTGTGTGCTGTTTGAGAAGCCAAGTTTAATCACAGGGGGGAGTTGTCATTGAGTTTGGAATCCTGAACCTGCTTTATAATGGTGATTTACTTTGTTCTATGATTGCATAAAGCTGACGTTGGGGAAAGACACAACCCCTGTGTGTGCTTTCACAGAGGGGTCATGACGGTTGATGAAAGCAGGGGAATACGAACCCTTGCTAATGTAGACAGTCAGCTGTGTGCAGGTGTCCATTTTGATTACTTTGAGATAACTTAGTAGTTTTGTGTGGGAGGTGCACATGGAAGAGAGGACAAGAGGGGCGCCCTAGTCAGAAAGTATCTTTTTCTGAATAAGTTAGGATATGCTGCTGAACTTAAGTGACTCCGATGTGTTCCATCTAGCTGGGCTTCTTCGAAGGAAGTAGCTTCAGTATAGCAAGGGAGGTCTCCCAGGCTCTCTGCCTCTTTCTCCCTGAGAAGCAGACTGAATAGGAAATGTGATTCTTCTCAAGGAATGTTTAAGAGTGAGAGTAGTCACAGCCCTCAGAGGTTTATTTTTTATCTCTTAAAATCATTGTCAGCAAGGAGACTATCATCACCGAGTTACTCTGGCTGGCTCTTTCTCTTTTAGCCCCCGTTTTTGGGTGTGTGTAGCACTCAAGAAGGGCTCAAAGGTTGGGACGCGGTGATTTCTGAATTTACACTTTCTGGGAGCACCTAAATTGCAAACATTCAAGTTCCTGCCGTCGGATGCCTGGACAGTTAGTTGTGGGTTCTGAGGACCTGATGATGCCCGAACTGCTCCAGTCCACCTCCCAGGCCTGACTTCAACCTGGTACAAACATTTGGCTTTCTCCCACCATTCCTGTTGGAGAAAAGTGTTGGGCAGCTCGTGATAGGGCCATAATTGGACTCAGGTGAAAGCCAGTTGTGAAGATGCTCCGGGGACCCCCAGGAAGCAGCGGCAAGTATCAAGGACACTGTAGAGGCGGGAAGAACTGCCCGACTGTTGCCTCCAGGAGCTGTGTCTGCGCTGCTAAGCACGGAGCTAGGGCTGAGAGTGCCAGAAACTCCTCTGCCTGGGGGAGGGCTTCAGTTTTCTGCAGGACCAGAGCTTCTCTCCATGCAAGCAGGAGAATCTAGGAAGCAATTGAAATTCCCACAGAACCGAGGATGAGTGGGCATGGGGCAAGTTCTACAGATTCGGGGCGGCTGCCATTTTCCAGGGTACTGGAGGCGGCTAGTAACTAAGCTCACACGGTTTGCTGGTTGAGGTCAAATGGATCAATGTAACCGTGTGAAATGCAACTCTCACCCTAGCTTCATAAGCTGGGAGCGTTGTAGGAGATGCGGTCCTTTATTGCTAGGGCACAGAGTGTATGAGCTTTGTCGATCTTCTCTTGTCTTCAGACATCAACACTTTTGGTTCTCAGGCTTTGGTCATACAGTGGGACTTACAACCCGTGTAGGGGTGCCGGGGGGCGGGGCTCAGGCGTTAAGCGTCTGCCTTCTGCTCATGTCATGATCCCGGGGTCCTGGGATTGAGCCCCGCATCGGGCTCCGTGCTCCACGGGAAGCCTGCGTCTCCCTCTCCCACTCCCCCTGCTGGTGTTCCCTCTGTCGCTGTGTCTCTCTCTGTAAGATAAATAAATAAAATCTTAAAAAAAAAAAAAAGAAAGAAAAAAGCAAAAACCCCACAAAAAACGACAACCCCATGTAACCAGGTCTTTAGACGTGGACTGAAGTAGGCCACCGACTTTCCTTGTTGTCTTGTGTGTACAGAGCCGACCGTGGGTTTCCTCACCTTCATAATCACATAAGCCAACTACTGTAATGAATATCCTCCTCTTATATATGCCTGTACATCTGTATGTAATCCTGTTGGTGCTAGTTCTCTGCAGAATGGTTGACTACAGAAGGTTTTGGTGCCGAGAGTGTTTCTAGAGGACCTGGATGTTCAGGGTGGGTTTTCTGAATTGCTTGTTGGTTTTCTGCAATTGAGTGTCTAATATGATTACATTTAAAGAAGCTAATGGCTCGATTTCTAATAGGAAAAACAGCACCGATAGTCCATGAATCGTTGTTTACAGAGATACACAAAATATGTGCATTTGACACTCCTAAACAACCACTTATAAGAAGCAAGGAGTTTCGTGACTCTGTATATGACAATGAAGAGCTGCAGAGTAGTGTGTTGTTGGGGTCCAGGGCCCAAAGCGGCTTCTGAGGGCCAGAAAGAATTCTTGAGACATCTCTGGTGCAAAAGAAGGTGGTTTTATTAAGGCAAGGGGACAGGTCCAGTGGGCAGGAAGAGCTGCTGCCCTGGGACTGGGAGGAGCAACTGATGATATACTTTGGGGTTGGGGGAAGTAAAGATAAGGGAAGCTTCAAAAGGATTTTCATATGCTAAAGAAGACTCACAAGAAACCTGAGGCCTTGATGTTGTCAAACCAAGATTGTTTTTCCCTCAGCAAGGCATTAACTTCAAGACTGTTGGGAGATTCCTGGAGGTACATTATACTCCGCCTGTCTCAAGGATTTGTCAGTGGGCTGCCAGTTAGAAGGACATCTAATTTTACCTACATTTCCTTCTGCCT